>NC_056471.1:8153862-8453862 GCF_008729295.1 Plectropomus leopardus
TCATGTTTCTTATCCCTGTGGACATATTTTTAGAGGTGTCACTGCATTCTGATATCTCAGCAATTACTTTGTAACAAACCATGGCTTTTCTGTCTCGGGACATTTGCTGTTCAGCTTGACAGCTCAGGACCAAAGTTTAGTTCCTACACCCCTGGACCCTGGAATGACCTTAAGTGTAGAAATGAGGGTGTGCACTTTGATTTGAAGGTAGAAAAGTACAGTAGCTACAGACCCTGGAATCTAAGTGACAGCCTACTAAATAATTTCAGTCATTTTTTCCAGTCTTTCTACAACATCGAAAGGCTAAGGCTAAGAAGGGCTAAGAGAGTCGGATCTGCTTCAGCTTACTGACTACCACCTTTTTTTTCTTTTTAGAAGGCAGGGATTGTTTTCCCTCTCTGACACAACATACAGTACTATTGTTTTATTTCTGATTTCTGTTCTTTGGATCCACAAAGAACCAAGGGCCAACCAAGGGCAAGGGCATTACAATCTAGTTACTGTCTTGTGTATTGTATCTTTATGATAAGATGCAACCTATACATTTTATATGTAAACATTGCATACTGGCTAACTAATCAAAAATAGCTGTCAAACTAGAGTCTATGTGAATGTTGCCATGAATAAAGTTGTGTGGTACCACATAAAATGAAAGTTGTCAGTCAAACTGGTGTGGTACATTTGAAAATAGGATGCAGGCCCTTTTGGCCCTCTGTTTGACTGGCACTGCTGTGCATTCAAGTCCCACTGGCATTTCCATATCCTCTAAAATGAACGCAGTGCACTGACAAAGGTTTACTGAGGATTAAATCTGCACTTGGCAACTTTGCATGTTGGCAACACCAAATAGCAGTGAGAGGAACCTGTTTTTGTGATTGAATTTGATTTCCCAGAAACCCTGCAATGTAACCTCAGTAGACCGATCACTGCATGCTCCTTTATCAGCCGGTCGGCCTGTGATGATTCATACCAAAGATACAAAAGAGAGAAAATATTTATTAAGAGTGAGTCCAATTTCTGTTAGACGGAGTGCTCATTTACTACATCTGAAGAGACAGTATGTCACTTTAAAGTTGTGTTTTGTCACATCCAAGTGGTTAATAAGGGACCATATTTAACATTTGTTACTTTTCAGCAACCATAATGGATAAAACAAGTTGTTTTTTCACTTTCAACTCTTACCTAGGTGTTTTAAAATATGTTTAACAGCAGAAGAAATTAGTTTTTTTGACTGGTCAGAAGAAAATGGGGGTGTTACAGTTGTTAGCTACTATAAAATGAACTAAAATGATCAGTTTTGTGTAATTATTTAGTAAAATCAGAGAGATATGGGAAACAAGAGAACAGACAATGCACGTTCTCTCTCAATCTTCCTAAACACAGCCTTTCTGAGACCCACCTTTGTGTTATTTTACAGTATGATTATAGTTACAGATAATGGAAATACTGATGATCCATGATTCAACGAACACATTCCTATTTTTGAAGCTGAAATGTACGCACTGGAACCCGGGAGACACATGGTGAATAAGTGGATGACATTAATGAAGACAGACAGTAGACTTTAGTGAATGAGCTTAATAAAGGTAATGACATGCTGGACCACTGAGAGGAAGGACGATTACCCTGAATAACAGCAGAACAAATGATCGTACACACCATGTGATTATTTCTTATTACTGGTATTTAAAAACATGTTGACTGTATCAGCTGAAAAAGATCTGCCCAAAAGAAATGTAAACAAATAAGTAAAAGACAGGTATTCTACATTTTTCCTATTGCCAACAAATCCCATAAAGAGTCTAAAATCAATGCTCAAAAATCCTTAAAGAAAGGCCAAAATCCAGAAATTAACTGCTATTGCTAACAAGTGTTTATATTTCCAAAAATATCATAGTCCTTTCACAGAGCTCCATCATCAGTACCATCAGTGGTAGAAGACGTATTTAGATCCTTTACTTTTGTAAAAATGCAAACACTATGAAAATACAATGTCAAGGAGGAGAAGTAAAAAGGTGCAAATATTCACAGAAAGTATATGTATCTCACATTTGTACTTGAGTAAAGCACATGGGTATCAGTACTCAGGTGTGAATCGAAATAATCCACTTACAAGAATCGGACCTTCTCTAGTCAAATTATACCTACAATAGAGCCTTTTCGTAACCAGATCTACAAAAAAGTATTGTTTGTATTGTTTTGCCTGAGCCAATTACTGCAAGCAGTCTTTGATTTAGTACTACATGTGATTGGAGTACTACCACAGCAGCTGCAACCTGTCCAGCACGGTGTATTTAACAGAGTTGTAAAAATTATTTTTGACAGTTTCTTTTCGAGTGCTTGTGGATGTGTTATTGTTTTGTTGTTCGAGTATGAAAAATATGGTAAAATTGATGGATAAACATATGGGCCTGTGTGGTTTTCTACATGCTCCTGAAATGACTGCATGCCTTCACCTCAGATAGGCTTTGGACTTAAATAGCCACCAGCAAATAGCCCGGAAAATGACATGAAATAATCATACTGGTATATTAATTCACATTCAATATTCCAAAACCAACTAAAAAAATAGTCTATGGAAAAACAAGGATGTTGCATTCGGTAAGAGTGATGCTGCATGTTATCTGTACAGCCACATGTGCTTTCATGTAGATTGAAATGTTCGATATCGGGCAGCTTTTCGCCTGTAAATCTAGTGTTTTCTTATTGTGTTCGGTGTTTTCTTGTGCGCACAGAGCAGCAACTAAACTGCTATAAACCACTGTAGGTAAGATAATAAGTGTTAATCAGCCTATACACACTAAGCGTGTGTGTTTCATTTTAGTTCTGCCATTGTATGTAAGACAGTACATCTGACGTCACTGTCTCCACATATGTAATTTATCACAAACATGCTCTTTTCCGTGGCAGCCTCTCTAACAACATGTATATGTTGTTGATTTTTATCAACGTGGAATATGTTGAACATAATACAAATAAAAAATAGAAAAAAACAAGTCTTATATTCTCAGGAATAATTTGTCTTGCTGAAGCCAAGGGTACTTGTTATAATATTTTACTACAAAAACAAACATTTTACAAGAATATTTGAGTAAAATATACAGCCATAGAGCATCTTCTCCGTTTTCTTTACTTCCCTTTAAGTTGCTATGTTGGTCAAATCTTTTTCGACTAACTGTGAAAGACTCAGTGCTCTTATTGCAGATAGTGATGTAACTGCTGTGCAGATCCAAATCTACACTATTTTACCTCTGTGTGGAAAGAAATGAGGCAAAATCAATCTTGGGAGTTGTTGCAATTGCAGTATAATTGCCAAATCACAAACAACAAACTTCACTATCTCAAAGCAAGCTGACAAGGGAAGCTGACATATTGTTTCATAAGCTAAAATTAGGCAATGGATTGCCAGCATCTTCTCAATTAATGAAATGAATGTTCCCTCAAAAGAAAATGCAGATCCACTACTTCAGAAAAGCAAATATGTTGCTCACACAGAAGCATGCAAAAATAAAACAAACATCTAGTACACACAGTATCCACCACAAGCCTATAATAGTTCAGAGATAACATCTAGAGAGGCAGAGGAGGACATCTGGAAGACAGATGAAGATACTCCACCTGTCACCATCAAAGATCGCCACAACAAAGAGAGATAAAGATAGCCCACGCCTTTCTGAGCCGAAGATAGCCTGATATAGAACCAAAGGGATGTTTTAACCCTTATATCGCCCAAGAAATGTTTGCAGAGATACACTTTCTGTTTCAGTGATACTATTCCTCATTTTTACATTGACCAGAACAGGCACCTTGCTCAAAAGCACATTGGCTGTGAGAGAGAGCTACTCTTGCTCATGAAGCGTTACCAACAGTGACAGCTGAAAATGCCATTTTACAACTTCATGAATTTGAGGCATTTGCTGACTGCATGCCAGCCCCTTACAGTCAGGCACAGCAGGGCTACTTATGGAGAAGAATGCCAAAGATTAAAATGGCTTTCCAAGAAAACAGTAGGACGCCTCAGATTTATCAAAAACAGTAGCAAACTTGTCATTTTTAAATGTTTTATCGGGAATACCAACTGACAAGTTCTTGGCATGAACATTTCTAATTATTCAATTTTGAATTTGACGTCTAATCTAATTCTGCGGTGAAATAATCTGAACGGAGAAGCGGAGAGAGCCAAATCCATCCTGTCTGAAACAGGCACTTTGCTGATGCAGTGAGGAGGGTGTGTGCAGCGGCAGCCGCATTAGTGTGTGGGTGGTGTGTGCAGTGCATCTGCATGTGTGTGCTAGCGTGTTTTTGTGCGTGCGTGTGTAAGTGGGGTTACACAAAGACCTCTCTCATTCACAAACTGAGCCATGTGGCGCCAGGCTGGTCCCTTTAAGAGGCATGTGTCAGAGTTTTCTACTAAGGCTGACTGCTGGAGAAAAAAGGTGAGTGCTGATACATTATTCACAAGCAAGGACACACACATATACACACACACACATACACACTCTCTTACACACGCTACATATCTGAAGGACATGTACATGAGTAAGGCAGTCGTGAGTGTGCTGAGCCACGGAAAAGCACGCTGAAACACACGTCAACAAGCTAAGTTGATCAGTATAATGTCAGTGGGACATAAATGAGCCAAAGCATGGTCTATACATCCTCTCTCTACACGCACACACACACATATATACACGCAGGCAGCAGAGGGGAGAAATCCTCAGCCTTCTGTTATTCAGTGTGCATAATTTATAGCAGCCCCAGATCTCCCTGCTAATGACAGCACACTGGGGCATCTGCAGCACAGCAGCAACAGCAACAGCTAACTGGCATGGCTATGTGTGTGTGTGTGTGTGTGTGTGTGTGTGTGTGTGTGTGTGTGTGTGTGTGTGTGTGTGTGTGTGTGTGTGTATGTGTGTGTAGAGGTATAATGCTCTGTTGAGACAAGGACAGTGAGAGAGACAGAAGGAGAGAGAAACAGAAGAGAAAGAGACACACAGAGGGTGTCTGAAATAGACACAGATAACGCAACAAAGAGGGGAAGAGGATGAGACAGACAAGTGAGGGACCTCTCCCAACACACACACAAACACAGACACACACACACACACACACACACACACACACAGACACACACACACACACACACACACACACAGTGTTGTCAAGTCACTGATTCAACCAGTGAATCTCCCTGCATGTGCATATTAACGTTCAGTATGCATGTTAGCGTGAGCAGCACCTTTTCTCTGAGGTGGACCACCTCTTAATTAAAGAATTCACAAAGTATTGTGCAAACAGCAGTGTGCCCATGTTATTCACATGCACCGCGAAGCCTGTAAATGTACAACTCTGTAATGTCACTCTACTAAAAAACACTTCTCTCTCATCACTGGCTAATAGAGACAATTGTTCACGGCAGGCCGGAAGGTGTTAGCACCAGAGGCGGCCGTAATGAAAGCTCAAATTCACCGGTTTAACGACTTGTTCAAGGGTGTGGCCTTGGATATGTTTCCTGTTGCAAGGATTGTTTTTGACATGCTGCACCAGAGCAAAATTCTCCTAATTCTGGGATTTGGAGATCAATGCCACAGTGGTTCTGCCCTCCAGCTGCTGTACACACTGATGTGAGGCTGAGCTGAGAGACAGCACTGCATGTTAGCCCAGAAACATTATACTGCTACTGATAAGGTTTCTGCTGGGACACACATGCAAACCCAGGCTGTGATGCAGGGGGTCACGCAGTTAACATGGTCTCATATGCATGCACACTAATCTGCAAATACACTTTGTATACACATTTGATACCACTTATAATTATGCACATTTTGCATGCATGCTCACACACGTCTACATGCACATACATTCCAATTTATCAAGAAATCATAATTGTCAATTTGGCTGATCATTTGAGAGCTGTGAGTGTTCTGAGATCTACATTTTGTCCAAATGATCCCTTTAAATGAATAGTTCAACATTTTAAAGCAAATGGGCTTTTTTGCTTTCATCGTTGTGTGCTGCAGTAAGTACAAAGCTGAAGTCACAGTGTGGTTAGCTTAGCTTAGGATAAAGAATGGAAATAGGGGGAAACAGTTAGCCCGGCGCTGTCCAAAATGAAAAAATTACACCAACCACAACTCTAATGCTCCATAATGAACACAAAATTTTCTGGTTGTTTAATCCATATATGAGCAGAATTATCCAAAAAAGACTATTTTTTTAGCAGGAGTTACATGCTGTGACTATTTTTCAGGTGATAACAGTTTCTCCATTTGCCTAGTGCTGCACGACATCTGCAGCTATAACACAGGTTGCCAGATACAGTCAGTGTGCGCAGGTTTTAGTGTCTGTATCGTAACAAACTTGGCAACCTCACTATAACAAAAACACTTAGAAAAACCACAGTCAATACTCACACAAGTAACTCCTCCTTAAACCACATTTTTTGGCATGTATATGCACACGTTACACAAAGGAGATACAGTCCATCGATTAGTGAACATTAGAGGGGTTGAACTAACATGGTTAGGCTGACCACAATGTCATACTTAATGCACAGACAGGTTATTGATCTTTTGACTAAAAATCTAAAAAGTATACTTCTCAAAATGCTGAATTATTCCTGTAATGCTGCTAAACAAACTGGCACTTAAACGTGATGATTTTAAAGGGGCAATTCAACCACAAATCAAACTATGTATTTTTCATCTTACTGAAAATGCTATTTAAGACTGTTTTGGTGTGAGTTGCCAAGTGTTGGAGATATCAGCCGTAAAGATGTCTGTCCTCTCTGCAAAATAATGGAACTAGTGATACTTAGCATGTGGTGCTCAAAGCACCAAAAAAATACATTTGAAAAAATCAACAGCGATGTCTCTTTTTTAAGAAATCATGACTCGCTTACTCAAGATAATCCACAGACCTTGTTGTGAGCAGTTCATGCAGGAACTATCATAATAATCCGCCTATTGTATCACGCACAGAGAGAAGTGTGCATCTATTGCTAGCTTACCTAGCATTACTGAGATAGCTAACATTACAATTTAGCCGAGGAGGACGCCATTAATGTTTACATTTTTCACCATCAGAATAAGCCTCTCATCCATGAGTAGATGAACGCTTCCTTCTGCACAGTGATATGGTTGGCAGGTGTAGTTTGGTAGAAAAAAAATAGTTCCAACATGAAACTCCTCCAGCAAGCGCTGTGGATTATCTCAAGTGGCCAGTTCATGATTTCTGGAAAGACGGATTGTTGTTGAATTTTTCCTCTTTTTTTTTTTTGGTACTTTAAGCACCACAAGCTGAGTGCCATCTAGTTTCATTATAACAGAGAGAAATCAGACATCTCTACGGCCGATATCTCCAACACTCGACTGATAAATAGCACTACAGGTAAGAGGAAAAATATATTTTTTTGATTTTAGGTTATTTATAGAATAGTATTAAATTCATTTTTAGCCATGGTACAATACAAGGTAAAAGAAAAAAATAAAACTATACCTGAAGTCAGAATGAGGTGAAAATAAGGCCCTGGCTATTATTGGAAGTTGTACATATATGCACTATTGCAGCATCTATTTGTAATCTCAAAGCTAAGGATGTCTCCCTCTCTTTCCCTCCCCCCTCTCTCAGTTTCTCTCCTCCTCAGTGTGGCTGACTGACAGGAGGGCAGGCATCAGCTGAACCACACACTTCAGCTACAGTCAGCTACAGCATGAGGAGGGAGACAGGAGGAGGGGGAGAGAGACAGAGTGAGAGCATGAGAGTTGAGGTATGCAGCACTAGATACAGCATCAGTGACAGGAGCATGTTTGGGCATCAGATAAAGCTATTTTAGGAAGAAACTGTCAATGTTTCTCAAAAGGCATGCCAACAGCAGTGATCAGAGAAGACCTACATTACGCTTTAGACTGCCTGGGATGGAAGACAGGACTGGTTTTGTACTTTCTAAGAGGGGAGTGTGAGCCGTCCACACACCTCAGTTATTTTTACTGAGTCAAACAGGGAGAGTAGTGAGAGAGTGAAGGCCAGCTGAGCTCCGTGGAGACATGCATGTGGTTTTAGTCGCTCAGGACAGAACAAAAGATTCCCAATCAATTACTAAACTCTTAAAGCCCTGATAACTGTACTCCATTCTTTCACATCAGGTGTTGCAGATCTAAAGAGTCTGATGTGTATTTTTGCCTCATCAGGCTGGATTCTGTGTTTTGGTCAGAGGTGTGGGTTGGAGGGAAAAGGAGAGGTTATTGGATTAGCTGTGGCGCACTCAATAACACAAACAGTAAGAGAGAAACCTCTCGCTCTTACCATATAATCAGCATTGGCTCTGTTTTTGGAAGATGGCTCTGCTGTCTTTTATAGTGCAAAAGAGATTTAGTGTCTCATAATTTCTCTCACAGCGAGGGGTCCGTGCTTCTAACTTTGCACAACCGTGGCTTGCTGTAAATGTCAACATTCGTTGGCAGGAGAATTAAACCTCAAGATAGTAACCTACTGTAATAACCACTTGTTTCAAATAAATATTAGCTAATATTTATATCACTGTCTGTGTTAAAATTAACAAAGCTGACATGCGGCTTTTACATTTTCATGTAGCCCAGAAATAACTAGAACAGGTCTCTAAATTTCAGCAATTCAGTCTGACAGGTGCTGGTAGTCTAGAAACATGGCAAATATGTGAATCAGAGTAGCTGTAATGATTGCTCCTCTGTTGTTTTTATACTGATTAACTGTTTAATATGATTGTTTGCATTTTTGTAATAAGGTTATTACGATGCTGTATTGTAGGCTACTGTAATATATTATCATCTTTATGTTGAACAAACTTTCTTATATTTTAAGGGGACCTATTATGCTTTTCCTTATTTTCTGTCATAATGTTACAATTTTGGATGTTCATATTAAATGTGGCCAAAGTTTCAAATAATGACTTAAATGTATGTAAAAGTAATCCCTGTGAGCAAAAACCTCCGTCTTCAGACCATTTTTAATACTCAGTTTCCGTTTCTTTTTTTCTACTTTCAAGCTTTCGAGGCAAGCTGGCGTCAGCTTGTGGCAGATTTCTTTATATGGTCATCTGCTCATTACATACACTGCAGCATCTATATGGAGATAAATTTGTCTCCTTATTATTTGTGTGAACAGATCGACAATCCATGTGTTAATATGAAGTCTGTAAATATGAAGCACCTTCCACAAATACAAACAAAAAATATTTGTAAACTCACAAAAATATTTTGCAAATATAAAACAGATCTGCAAATACACGAACAAAATCCAAAAATATCTTCATATATGTAGCTACACGCTAACGTCAGGGAAAACGGTAATCCCGGTTGCGGATGTTGTTAATTTCTCCAGGATTTGGGAGCATATTTCTGCTGGAACATGGCCGGTTGTTTTTGGTGATTTTTCAAAGGGTGGCTATACTCCATTACAGTCATTCCCTTGCAGCTGTAATGAGATGTGGAATACCAGGAAACACTGACCAATCAGGGCACACTGGGCTTTTTGGAAAGGAAGGTTTGAAGAGACAGGTGCTAAAACAGACAGCGTTGTCTGCTTTCAGACAAAGGGTGATACAGATATTTTCAGGCACACACTATGTGTTTTTTTGACCATTGAAGATTTACTTAGCCCCCCAGTTTTGGCTTGAGAGCTTGCTCCCTGAAATGTGCTAAAGTCTCAAAAATGAGAAAGGCTGAAAGGGGGGTGAAGACACACCTAGTCACCAAATTGTGCCGCCTCTCGATCCACAGGATCTCCCTGCCACCCGCACACACACAAAGTAGGCAGTTGGTGAGAGGCTGGAGACAGGGTTGCAACAGGGGCAATCATTATGCATACTTACAACAACATATGTAGAATTTTACTACTTTGCACTCAAATTTGAAGAGTTGGAATTGAATCAATCAGTAACACTACTAAATACCCATATATTGCTTTTCAACTGAAAAAAGTGATTTGCTTACTACTTACTACTTAGTTACTCTTTAAAGCATGTAAACATGTTCTCATCGAAACCCAAAACCAGGATTCCTACAGCTGTTGGATGCATGTTGGATTTAAGACTTCTTGAGACTGTTTTAATGACACTTGGAATGAAATCTAAGACCAATTTACAGTAACCAAAACTGAACATCAATTATTTAGGATTATGGGACAACATTCATCATATTTGTTGTAATATAAAACATGACTGTTTTGGGCAATTTTAATGGCTGAGAAAATAAGTAAATTTTATGTTTTTAATAAAATGATAACTTATAAAAAGATGTTACCACTTATTTTGAGATTTTTCAATGCAGTGTCAGAAAAAAAATCATTAATTCCATCCTTTCCGTCTTCCCATATTTAAGACTTTTGAAAGACTTATTTTAGACATTTTAAAACCAATTGAGGCCTATTTTTAGATTACTGAATTAAACGTCTTTTAAGACTTTTTAAGGATCCCCAGGATCCCTGCAAAATGCAAGTATGAATCTGGAATTTAGCATAATAGGTCACCTTTAAGTTTTATACTTAGACTTGATGGAGAATTTAATGTATACTACACTGGTAGAATAAAGTGGCACAAGTGAATAAACTGATAGCAATTTTAACAAAGAACTGTAGAAAATCAGCTATGAACTGTAAACAAAAGCACCACTATAATAAAAGTGTGGTGACAGAATTTGACAGGGGTATGTATGTACAGCAGTGGGTGCTCCAACTGTTGGGCTGTGATTGGCTGGCTGTGTTTAGCCTGAGTTTGGGATTGGTCACGCTCAGGGTGTGTGTCTGCTGACACGCCCCTTACCCCCACCGATCTTTAAGCTGCAGTTACTTCTGTCTCAAATTAAATTGTTCTACAGTACCCTCTCCAGTCTGATCACTGGCCAGGAGTCCTGCTCGGTCGTAGCTCATTCTCCAGCTACCCTGACATTACTGCATCCACCCAATGAAAAGTGTCAGTGTGGCCAGTAAGTGAGCTACAACGGAGGCTGAGTCCTGGCCAAAAAGCAGTTGTTGGCATTTTGCAGAGGGGGGTTATTTTGTAATATTTTACCACAAGTTTATGTGTTTGAGATGTACTAAGCATACAAGTAGACACATGAAGCTGCATTTGTGCTGCAAAAAGTTATAATGTTTGAATATCTTTTGGACTGTGTGTCAACTGTCTCAAGAGATGGAGTACAAACATTTTCATAAAGGGTTTACAGGTACTTGGCACAAAATATGCCAAAAAGTGGTACGTTTGTGGTGGAAGTGTTCCCCTTTAACCTCATAACTTTTTCGGGGCGTGGATTTTGTACTGCTTTGGTTAGTTATGGTGGATGAATCCAGGCCATCCTAGGACAGAAACAGAGGTGATGACAGTGACAATCGTTTATGTTCCGATGATACTATGGACATGAGGACGTTACTGGTTGCCACACACACACACACTGCAGTGTCTATGTGTGTGTGTGTGTGTGTGTGTGTGTGTGTGTGTGTGTGTGTGTGTGTGTGTGTGTGTGCACGCACACGGGGTGAATCAGCTCATAAGTAGGTATCTCCTCTCCGGAGCTTATCCCTGCCTGGAAAATGTGTTTTAGACGGAAGCCTGATTGCAACAGCACCGTCATAAATAAATGACTTGATAATTTTAGCATGTCACGGAGGTAAAAATAGAACATCACGTTGTTAGCTCAAACGCTGGATGAACCCTTTGTTGAGACATCCGAGTTATTCCCTGTTTGAATTTAACGCTTTATGGACACTGGTGGATGGTTTACATGGAAACTATGTTGATTTTGGATTTGGAGAGCTTAAAGATGGAAAATGAATCTTTGTATAATCTCATTGTTTCACAGCTGTTGTCCTCACATTCACATATGAACCCCAAAACATTTACAGTGGTGCTATTAAAGCTTGTATTGAAGAAATGTGTGACACTTTCAGAATTAAGATCGTGTTCTCCTCTCTTTTGTGTAGCAGGGGAAATTACTTCCTGTGTACTTTTACCATGTTTGCAGCAGGAAAAGCAGATGCTCTAACACAGTAGTAGATGGTACAAATTGAAGTTACATCATCTTAGAAGCAGTGTAGCACTTACACAAGTTAAATTGGTCGTGCAGATAATTTGCCAAATAGTCAGTGCTGTCTTTTAGAGAATTTACTTAAAAGTAAAAGACCTGAGAGCTTTTCCAACTGGCAGATTGAACGATACACAAATCATACTGTCGTAGAGCTCAGTTTATGTGTTATTTTAGCTGACCCTGATTCTGCACCTTTTCTTTTACCTTTGGTGTAAAGGAAAAAAAAGGGGTCAATTCAAGACCTGTTTACTCGCTGCCAGAGAGAAATGAAGGGAAAAAATATGAGAAAGAAAAGGAAAAAAAAGTGCAAAACCCTCATTTTAAGACTATAGGCCCAGTTTTGGGCTTTTTTTTCTGAGTCATGTTCAGATTTTTCCTTTATAAACGCCATGCTGGTGACAATAAGTTAAACAGAGTTTCTGACAGGCCTGGTCAGCTGCTGCACATAGTTTTATAGCCACTTCTCACAGAAAATTTGAAAACCAGGAAGTTCTCAGGGAGATTCTTTTATGCGTACTGCAATAAATACAAGCACAATTTCAAAAGTCTATGGTGGGAACTTGCAACAAGTTGAGAGATTTGAACAGTTACCACCACCCACAGACTGTCACTGCAGTCAACACTGGCACTGTCAGGATTTTGCCACAATATCTGATAGAAAACAGCAACAGATTTGACGTGTAATGCTGGCTGTAGGCGACTGAGTTTGGAGAGGAGGTTACCTCAAGACAAGGTTGCTGTCCCTGATTCACATCACATGTTCGGCTAAACTATCTCTGACACACACCCAGGAGCTGTGCCACCTTAAGGCTCCACATGCAGATGACTTCACTGTAATGATGTGATGATGCAGATGTTGCTGGAAACTAGGCGACACTGAAGTTTGCGCTGATCTTTGGTCTAATCAATAAAAGGAACCAGCTGTTTGCGGCTTAACCCGGGTTTAACTTGGGTTTAACTAAGAGGGTTGACTATCTCTCACACGCACACACGCGTTTGCTGCCACCCTTCTCATTTCATTATGGGTGACCGGGTTATGGAGAACTGAAGTGTCAATCGGCTCGCGCGCACGCACACGTGTATGCACGCTGACACACTGTATAGACTCCACACATGCACGCGCAGCCAGAGAACGGTGACTGTCTCCTTACATCGCCATGGCAGCTCCAGTGGCCCTTATAGTGCGGTGTGAGTGTACGGCAGGTACAACGGAAAAGCCTGAAACTTACCGCAGTCCTCGCACAACACTCTCTCCACATCCTTCTTCAGCTCCGGCTCGCTGGCGTCCACAGGGGCGTACGATGCCTTGAATACCAAGGGCTCGGCGGTGGGGTCCATGAAAAAGATATATCTGTGGTCCTTCTCCACCGTGGTGCACGGGGCCTCGGCACCGAAGTCCCCGACGGTCACGAGCTGCTCCCTCTCGAGGCCGCCGCTGTTGACGGGCCACACGTCCAGCACTTTGACATTCACACTGTAGGGCTCCCGGGAGGAGACGTTCTCCGGGGAGGAGCGCACCTCGCCCTCGATGACCACGGCTGATCGGTACGCCTGGTCCTGGAGGGAGTTGAGACTCGGGGCGTAACAGGCGAAGGAGACCCCGATGACCAGCATGGAGAAATGCACTGGATCAAGCCTCATGCCGTCAGCCTGTGCTGTGCTGCAGTGCTGCTGGGCGGCGGAGCGAGCTGGAAGAGAGAGACGGCGGCGAACGGGCTCCGGCAGAGCAGGCAGGGCAGAGCGGCAGACCTTGTGGAAGTGTCCATGCCATCTGTGTCTGCCGCTGCTTTCCCCATACGGCTGCTGGCCTCGGATGGGGGGACACACCAGCCTAGGAACCGGAAACGGCCCGCTTCTGCATGCTTAAAAATGTGATTGCTGCATTCTCCTTCACCAACCACCCTCCCCCTCTTATCTCCCCTTTTCCTGAAAGGCAAAACAAGACTCGTAAATTAGCCTCCTCTCGAATCCAGGGCTGAAACCTCTCTCTCTCTCTCTTCCTCTCTCTCTTTCTCTCTCTCTCTCTCTCCAGCTAATAGGCTAGCATCGCATGGGTGGGCGCATTGCCTCTCTGGAATGAAAAAAAAAAGCAGCTTGCGCGTATAGGGAATCACAAGAAACGATACGCACTCCACGCACACGCACAGGTCCTTTATCCACTTATTTCGATCGTCAAAAGAGTCCCACTCCTGCAAATCCGTTTGTCGGTGAGCAAAATATACCAAAAAACAGAGAGAGAACAGAAATACCGGGGAGGAACAGACGGACAGGATGAGATAGCAGCGGTTATCCGGCGAGGCGATGCAACAGTAGCGCGCACCCTCCAGCCGCGTCCCCTGCGCCCCTCATCAAACGCGAGCGGCTTACGTGAGCAAACATCACCTGCCCGGTCACTGGCGTCGGCTCGCCACGTCCTGCGCAAACACCCTAATGACCCGGGCACCCACCGGCACACCGACACAACCGGCGTGTGACCATGCCGGTCGACTGTGTTAAACCTCTGCGGGTGGGTGCAGGAGAAATCACGCACGCGGTGCACAGACACAGCCTGTAGCCTGTAGCCAAGCCCTGCACGGCGCCCACAGTGGATCTCCGGTGCAAGAGGTGCAAGAGAGGCTATAGGCGACTACTACACACACTGCGGATAGTTGTTGCGATGACTAACGCTGCGAAATTCTCTCAATGGATTCCTCAGCATGGTGAGGCGAGAGTTTCAGCTTTAAATGTCCTCAGGCGCAGACATACATACGCTCGCTGCACGCTGCAGGAGAGCACACCCAAAACCTGACATGTGCCACGTAATGCTTTAGTATAGTTCACTAATATTGCCTCGGGATACTTTAACGACTCTGGGGCAACACGTGGGGGCATCAGTTACCCCAGTCTGAAGGTATTAGACACTCTAGACAAATATTTTTGCCAATCCTGCTCAACTACAGCTAATAAAACCCACTTTTTTCATTGAATACAGCTCCGCCAATAAAAAGACAGCTTTACACAATATATGGTGACCACAAGTGTCCCCTCCTCCCTCCAAAGCAAACCAATTCCTGCCTCCATCTCAATCAATCAAGCCATTCATAAGATTCTCCTTTCCCTCTCTGTCAGGAGCTGTGCGCCCTTCGCTAGAGGTCAGAAAGGCTTTCATTGTCCATGCCGAGAAAGGGATAAAATATAATGTCATGTAGGGGACATGTGGATAGTTTTTCCTTACTATAGATGATAAAGAAAATGCATGAGAAGCCATTTCATCACAGCATGCAGCTACCATGATGGCCTCATCCTCCCGCTTCACCATCCGCAGGGTCACGTCATGAACTGTCCGTGGTGCTGAAAGGCTTGACAGGTTTAGTGCTCTGTCCCAACAGGCCCATCACACGAGAGCTCATACAGGCTGAAGGCCACAGCCAGATTGCTGCAATGAAGGTTTGTCTCCTCACTACATGTATCACTGCTACACATTCAGATCTAAAGAGTTAATTGAATCAAAGTAAAAAGTTCCAGGTGTTTCAACAAGATATTGCACAAGATCCTGCAGTAGTACTACTGGTTGTAATTACTGTGAGTCTGAATGAGAAGGATAAGAAATACCCTTTCCACAGGGGAGGGCATAGAACACAACTCTATTACTTGAGTCAAAGTATAGGTCAAATATTTCTCCTATACAAGTGAAAGCTGCTGAGTCAAATCATTACTCGAGTTAAAGTCCTGGAGTACTTGCTTTTAAAAAATATTAAAGTATTCAGTATAACTGTTTTTAAAAATCAACGCATTGTTGAACACTGTCACAATACATTTACAGAACCTAATGAGACTAAAACAACCGGCTGAATGCACTGATTTGTTTAAATAACCTATAGAATGAAAAGCTTTTTGAATATGCGGCAAAGCCTACTAAAATGCCCAAAGAATCACAAATTGACAAAAGAGCCACCAATTTCATTTAATTTTTTTTTTTATAAATAAACAGTGTTAACATCCCAATTATTACACGCCTATAGGTTTATAACTGTTTAACAACAACTTAGCTAGACAGAAAAACCTTACTAGAGTTCTTTGAATTCACAACCTTTCTCCGATGACCTCTCTTCTCAACCTGCCTCTACTAACAAGCTGCCCAGTCTGAGCAGCACATGGACGAGGTAGAGGTATGGGAACACCACTTTGACAAACAAACCGATCACAGTTTATGGACTTTGCATTTTAGAAAAGAAAACCTAAATAATCTTCTGATTTCAAAGCAAATGTAACAAGTAAATGAGAGCCTTTGTAGTAATGCAGTGGAGTCGAAAGGACAAAATTGTCTTTCAAATGTAGAGGTAGAGTAATACGTTTCCAAAAATATATATATATACTCAAGTAAAGTACAGATACTCAAAAATTGAACTTAAGTACAACACTTAAGTAAATGTACTTTGTTACGGTCCACCACTGACTTTCATTACTTACAGCAGCTTTAAAGAGAGTTACCATCAGGTTGTAGAAACTACAAGCAGAACACAGATCCAAAAAGTCCTGGGCCTTTACCAAATGGACCAAATTACATACTCTGTAGAAATTCACTTTAACTAAACAACGGGGTCCTGTCATGGTTTTAGTAATACAATGAGATTTATAATCAAGTAGGGCTTTGCTCAAGTCTTACTTTTACATTCCCCCCTTGCACACATCACATGCACACGTTAAATGTCATGGTCAGTAGAATACCAAAGTTTTGCACTTGTACTTTGTGTGATTATCATGTAGAGTGGACAATAATTATCAATATTTTTCATTTCTTTTTTTATCTATTTGTTCATTTTTTTCTAACTAACAAGTTTGGCTATATACTACTTTGAAGTGGATGTCTCTGTTGTTTTCTTTTTATGTTTATGTAATATTTTACAACGTATTATTTTTTGAATAAAACATCTACAAATGTTATATACAGCTGAAAAAGAAAAAGGAAATGCATAAACTGTATTGTTGTTGATGAAAAATAAACAAAAATTTAGTTCTAACAATAAAATACAGTTTCAATCTGTGCGCTGTCCATGGTGCTAAATGCTATCAGACGTACAGGTTTATCTTTCCTTAACCAAATGCTTCCTACATCACTGGGATTACTCCTCCACTCCAGGCATCAGCACAGCATTTCAAAGGGGAAAATACAGCCCATCAGAGAGTGTGATCCGTCCAGTGACCCACCCCCCACCTCTTTCTCTCTCCGCCCACTGCCCACCCATTCACCGATCCGTCTCTCCATCATTCATACAACTGCTCGTGCATTCATTAGAGAGCCCATTCAAAGACCACACAATTTAAGAATTTCCAAATTAGCCTTGAAAGCAAATAACTTGTTAGCAAAGCGAAGGGGAGGGAAAACCGATTCCTGCTGACTAACCCGGAGAGGACTGCCACCAATTGCCTCCACCAGTCCCCTGATACTCGCGCTGAACCTGTGGGAATTATCAGAGTGGTTGTTTTTGGTAATGCAGCGGGATTTCAGCAGGGGGTAGATGAGGTCACTTGGATTGGCTTCACATGACAGACAGCATTACCCTGCTCTGCTGTCAGGGTGATGCTCTATTTCTGTCCGTGATGCTAAAATATATACGTCTGACACCCTTTTTGTTACAGTTATTATGCAGAATATGTCTGTGCACACTTGTCCCAGATTTCACTCTTGCAGTCCCATTTCCCTAATTTTTGACATCACGAGCAAGATTTGTTAGCAAACTCAAATCCCATCGGTTTTAATGCCCACCAGCCGCTGTCCGTGGTTCTGAAAACAGACCCAAACCATAATGGAAATGAGTGGGCTTGTGCTTAAAACAATAAGATCTGCTCCATTCCAACTTAAAAATCCTTATTTTTACAGCTAATGAGTAAAATCAAACTTAATTCTGGGGCTAGTCGATGGAAGGGCATTTAATAGGTGTATGTGAGTTTTTAAAAGAATGCATCTTTCTTTGACATTTATTATTTTTTGGCCCACAGTGTGAACTTTTGTATCAATTTTGTGAATTTTTGTAATTCCTCATTTTTTTGACTTACTACTACTACTACTACTACTACCACTACTATTATTATTATTATTATAGTATATTATTTGGCCTACAGTGTGCATTTTTGTATAGACTCACATGGTGAGAAAAGTTTACTAAAAGACGTATTTTCATTTCCGACATCTCCTAAAAAAAGGCTTATCCACAAAAAATACACAAAATAATTTTAAGTTTACATTTAAAGCATGAGGTGGTCCTTTTACTATAGATATCAACTATGGTCTATAGCCTTGTAATCCAATCAACATCCATCAAGTCACCCACGTCATTCTTCTTCCTGAGGTCTGCTCCGCCTCTCCGTGCACATGAAGACTGAGAACCTCATAACTTCACATAGCGACGTTTTGTTGTTACTGTTGTTACGACCCCATATGACCTTATATTTCCTTTTAAGGCAGGGTTCAGTCAGACTTTGATAAACTCATACGGTAAGATAAGCAAGTGCTACAACAAAACTAGATCTTGACTGAAATGTTATAATATCACAGCAATAATAAATTGTGGAACTATATTATTAATCATTTGAAACCTGAGCAAATTTGGCTTGATTTGTTGCAAAAACGGGAAGAAGGCAATGAGCAATGAAAGACGAAATGCCCCAATGAACAAGAAATTGGTAAAAAATAAAAATTTAAAAAAAAGTACAAGAAAATTACCTGAAATTTAAAAAATACCACTACTACAACTAATAATAATAATAATAATAATAATAATAATAATAAATAATAATAATAATAATAATAATAATGATAATAATAATAATAATTACAAGTAAACATGGCATGCAAAATATACTTCAAAATTTTAATTTAATTTTAAATTTTAAAAATGTAATATTGGTAATTATAAATAGCTTTCCCTAGCTTTTTTCTTTTTTTCCTAGACATATTTTCTTTTTGGTTTTTTTTTCCCCTGTGAGACAGTTTTCCTTAGCTTTTTAAAATAATTTCTAAATTTACTAATTTCTTGCAATTTGTGAAACATTTATTACAAATGTTCAAATGCTCTTTGCCTTTTTCTCATGCTTTTTGAAAGAAATCACACTGATGTGCTCAGGGTTCAAAGGTTTACATACCCGTGAGAGGCGTCTGAAAGCAGCACAAGAGAAGTGAAGTCGCTTTAGGTTTCAAAGGTTAATAAATGAGAGCTTCACTTTAAAATAAAAAAAATCCCATTTTGATTGTTACAGTTTGTGCATTTAACATATGTGAATTTGTGCGGGTTGTCACCTTTCTGATGTGCTGATTGTCCAAGATATTACTTTTTTTATCAGACAATTGGCTTTATGCTCCTTTCTACTGACGGTCCCTTTCAAGGCCATTGAGAAACAGTGGCAAGTCCAATCACAGGGTAATGATTCATGATGCTTCACAGTGTATCAGCCCCCTCCCTCAGACTCCCACACAGCTATCATCCACTGTTCATTCAGAAATTTCTCTTCCACTCTGCTCTCTCCCTCTCAGTGTGGCTCCTTCCCACAGGGACTGTCCGGGTTCGCTGTCCATGGTGCTGAAACACCCAAACCAATAATCATCAGGTATGACATCTATCTATCTATCTATCTACCTACCTATCTATCTAACTATCTGTCTATCTGAGTATTTCTGTTGATGTTAGCACTGCAGTGTTTGAGGCTCACATAGGTGGGGGTTAACTTTGAGTTGCAACACACTGAAAGCTGAGGAGAAAGTTTCTGTGAAACGCTGTAAAAACAACCCGAGTGTCTTGAACGCAGCCCGCTCTTAGCACGACAGTAGCACCAACTACAGTTACTTTCATTTTTTTCACCCTCTTCTCCTCTCTCGTCTCGCGATAGAGCGGCGGAGTGGTTTGACGGGCAGTCGAGGTTGCAGCAGGCAGAGGGAGACGGTGGAAGGTAAAGCAGGGAGGCAGCATCATGGCGGACAGAGACAGTGGCAGTGACCACGGAGGGCCCACCGCAGGCCCCGGCTCGCTGCCCCCGGGTGCGATGGGCGCCATGTCCCGGCTGCAGCACGACACCGAGGAGCTCGCCTCGAAGCGCGTCGACATCCAGAACAAGCGCTTCTACCTTGACGTGAAGCAGAATGTGAAAGGCCGCTTCCTAAAGATAGCCGAGGTCGGGGCTGGGGGAAACAAGAGCCGCCTCACTCTCTCCATGTCGGTCGCCGTGGAGTTCCGCGATTATCTCGGGGACTTTATCGAACATTACGCCCAGCTGGGCCCTACCAACCCCGACATAGTGCAGGATGAGCCCCGGCGGGCGCTCAAGAGCGAATTCCTGGTGCGGGAGAATCGGAAATATTACATGGATCTGAAAGAGAACCAGAGGGGGCGGTTCCTAAGGATCCGACAGACCGTTAATCGGGGGCCCGGATTGGGAAGCGCGCAAGGCCAGACCATCGCTCTGCCGGCGCAGGGTCTCATCGAGTTCCGCGACGCTTTGGCCAAACTCATCGATGACTACGGCGTGGACGAGGAGCCGGCGGAGCTCCCGGAGGGCACCTCGCTCACGGTCGACAACAAGCGCTTCTTCTTTGACGTGGGCTCCAATAAGTACGGGGTCTTCATGCGGGTCAGCGAGGTGAAGCCCACGTACCGGAACTCCATCACGGTTCCGTGCAAAGTGTGGTCCAAATTCGGCAACACCTTCTGTAAATACGCGGAGGAGATGAGGAAGATCCAGGAGAGGAGTAGAGAGAAACGGGCCTCCGAACTGCTACCTGAGGGCCCGCACGGCGGAGATGACGGCGACGATGACTGACGCGGATTTTAGGAGAGAGAGAGAGCAGAAACGAAACAACAAAGACAAAACTGAACTCTGAGAGACTTTTAACTGTAAAATAGAAAGAGAAATTTCCAAGGGAATCACCCCACACACACAACCTCCACAGACATGGCAGCACCTCTGCTGTCTCCTCGCTCATTCTACTGGATGTCACTTACCACCCATGTAACAGTAAGCCGCTGCTATCAAGGATTGAACTGTAAGATATGAACTGTTTCCTACTTGATTTAAATGACAATGAACAGAGTGTTTATATCTCTATCAAACGACAGATTTTGCACACATCAAAGCTATTTCGAAAAAAATGTTTAAATGTTTTCAAACTGGTAATATACTAAGATTTAATCAAAGTAAAAAACCAGAGGTCTATTATATATAAAATGACAGTCTTCATGTAGAACGAATATTTGACATCAGCACAAAGAGAATATATTATGGACTTTATGAAACCAAAATCTGATACCAGATGTATAGTTTATTATAAAGGTACGCAGAATAAATATGAAAGCGCTCTAAAAGTGTATGAATTGCAGAACGCAGCACTACAGGCCTGTAAACACCTGTCAGCATGTGTGTAGGCTCATGTTTTGAAAAAGAAGTTTGGCAAAGTAGGCTATAGTCTTTAATTTGACCGAAAAACGTAGTAGGCTAATGAAAGCATCTCTATCATGCCATTATGGAAAGGTTGAGACTCAAAAACAAATAGCCTATTTGCCTCAAACAAATGGGATAAATCTATCTCTGAGCTACTTTAATGAATATCAACCCTCTTGCACCATGTCCATATAAACTTAAATGAAAAAAGTGCTAACTTAGATGTACTAATTATGATTTTGTGAATCAGCTGTAAAAAAAAATCCTTATTAAGATACCCACGTTTTCTGTGGGTTAAATTTTTTCTTTGTTTCTTTGTTTGTTTTTTTCCTCTGGGGGAGGGGGGTGGGGGATGCAAAAGGATAAGGTCCACCTGTGGGAGCGCAAGGCGCGGAAACTAAACTAAAAAAAGACACGTCAGCGCAGCGCGCGGCGAGGCAACGCATCCTCTCTGACGTCATTACGACCCGTGCCTTATACACTCCACTCGTTTACGTGTTCTCACGTGGATGGTCTGTGACCTCGACCGCTGTACGTTTTCATTTACGAGTGCTGTTATGTAGGCCGAAATATATAGTCACCGGGGGTGCGTTAATTCACACTCCTGTGGTGCATGGAGCATGGGTGGCAACACCAAAAGGATGCTGAAAGGCTGCTGGGAGCTTGGGGGCCGGCAATGATAGTGGGCAGAAACAGAGCGGGCCCTTCAGAAAGATGAGGCGCTGCCGCACACGCACTTTGGTAATTGGGGGGGGGGGGGCAGTACCCCTGCCCTAGCAGCACCCCTGCCCTGGTGGCCTCTCACAGAGTAGAGATGTGTCTCCCTGGAATGACCCAGAATTTACCACTGGGTGTCAGCACGGAGATTCATCTGGAGACGTTACGGGTGGGTTTTGCACACCATATGCACCATGATGTTAAAAAAGAACAGCAACAACAAAAAAAAAAAAAGTAAGTCAGAAGCGGCTGCATGAGGCTATTCGTCAGAGCTGAGATGGATGCTGTTAAAGAGCCAGACAGTCAGCCAGCCAGCCGGGCAGGCCAGCCGGCCGAGCCGTGCCGTCAGTGTGAGTGCAGTCCAGTGGATGTAGAGGCCTATCAGTGCAGGGCCGAGGCAGTATCTATCTCTTTATGGTGCTACAGCCCCTTGATCGCTCCTTGGGGGCCTCGCCACTCAGAATATGTCACTTTTGCATTATTTTTATTCTGATGCTCTTTTTTTTTCCTCCTTTTTCTCCACCTTATGTTGTCCAAAACGTGTCAGGTTTCTCCCTCCCAGGCCGAGAGGAAGCCACCGACTAGTGTAGGACATTTCATATTAGTGTGCAATATTGTGTACGTGCCAATAGCGGCATTGTATCACGTGTATAGACTATTAAAAAGACGAAAAAATGTATAGGCTATGTGATCAGTAGATATTTGACAGCATGACGATGAGGTTGATGCATCTGCATTATATTTCCGAAATGTGAAGTCTCTCTTCTCAAGCACTTGCTCAAAGTGGAAAAAAAAAAAAAAAGTCAGACTAGTAGTGCGATATTTTTCCTGTCATGTTCTGTAAACCAGTAGGCTGCCTTGTCCGTCTATCAGTGCGCGTAGACTAGTTCGGGTGTTTTACGTCCCCCTACGGAGTCACCCCAGAGAAAAACCCTTTCCCTCCTCGTCCCTCCGCTAACACACACACACACAGCACAGACAGTCAACAACCTCTGGCTGTCTCCATGTCAGCCTCTCTGCAGTGGCCTACACTGAAGTTGAATAGTATCTTGGGTCCAGGGGTGGCTGAAACACTCACACACGCATGCAGTCTCTCCCTGTCGAGGCCTCTTGTCGCTATCTGAGTGTTTTGAGAGGCCTCTAAACTATTTTGAATGGTGTCTCGAACTGCACAAGGCCTCCTGTCATTAGCAGCCAGGACGCTGTGTGTTTGGAGCCTGAGTGCGACCCCTCTCTCGCCTGGGACTGCCGATTCGCAGGACAGGTGAACTACGATTTGACTTTTGCTTGTCTGCGGTTTCACTCGAGCCAGGCGATAGTGATCGGCCGCAGCAGACCCAGAGGACAGAGGAGTTTGTTGTTGTTTTTACAATGAGGATCACAATCCTTCTCTCTTATGTGGGCAGACTCTGATCTCAGGTCTGCTCTTCGTTCCCAGCTCATGATTCAAAGCGTTAAAAGAAAAAGGCCCTGGCTCGTTGTGCGTGCAGTAAAACTCGTCCAAATCTCCAAATAATACGCTCTGTCAGACACACAGTCCAATCCTTCCTTTTGACCCCGACGACCTTTAGGCTTACACTAAAGCTCTAGTCAGCTGAAGTACTATCAGTTTCTCCGTAGAATCTGACAAATTCATTTTACTTAAAACAAAAAAATTAAGCAAACCAATTGCTTTAAAAAATGTAAGAATATTTAACCATTAATCATCATTTATGTTCACTTTATATCTAATTGTTAAGTTTTCTTAAAAAATTAGTTTGATTTACTTAATTTTGTGAAGTTGTTGCAAACTTAAAATGACATGTTTAATTAAATTAATCTCTCAAAGTTTTAGCAATTTTAGTAGACTAAGTTTACTGTGCTGTATAACTGTATTATGCTGTTTGCAAACTAGTCAGTCATATTCGTATTTTCTAAAACATGTTAATGAAATAGAGGTCGCAGATCTCCTAACTTTATTATCGGCAAAATCCACTTCGTCATGATCAAGTTAAGTCAGACTAACTTGGTTTACTGAAGTTGCTAATACTTAGAAAGAACAAGATATCGTTAAACTTAAATTTATAGCCCGGGCTATTTTTTGCTTTAACCACTGAAATCAACAGGCTTATATTTGGGACAGGCGTCCCCATGGGACGGGCTTTTATTTCCTTTCACATAAAACTGTTGCTAAGCAAAGATGGGAAACGCAATCAAATTGTTTCATTAAACCTCTTTTTTGCGTCTCTCGTTTACTCTGCCGGTATGCTTCTTTGGTACTCATGGTAAAAACTGAATGTTTTAATTTCAGCAAGCTAAACGAGTGTGTAGCATGTCCATATTGACAAAACTTTTAAGTTGTTTGCTTTATCTAAGCGGCTAACTAACTTTATCTCCAGCGGGTTGTGCACAACCAGGTTTTATACATGCAAAGAATTTCTATAAAAATGAACTGCATAGTAGCCACATCAGGCCCCTAACAGAGACAGGCCTTTATTTGCCAAAATGTGTCACCACACCGGGCTTGTAAAAGGGATTTTGCGTCAAATTCGGACTAGGCTAAAATTTGAAGTTTTACAGGGTTTTATTTTTTTTTAATTTGTAACAACTTCATAAAATTAAGTAAATACTACTTAATTTCACGTAAACCTAACACTTATATATAAGGCAAACACAAATGAAGATTTACAGTTATATTTACTTCAGGCAATTAGTCTCCAGGATTATTTTAAGACCAACTTGTCAGATTCGACAGTGTTTATTTAAAGCAGGTTGGCTGCGACAGTAGGACTGAGCCTGCTCACAGGCCCCGTCTGAGCGGCATGTCACCTCGGTGGCATGAAGGGGAAACACAGTCTGCATGGACTGCAGCTTTAGAGGCATCAGCTGGATAAAAGCTGCTAATGCAGTTACAGCCTGGGCCTGCCAGACATGTGGGATAGCTGAGTGATAGTTAGACTGAAGCAAAATTCCCAAAAGCACACCTGGGCTGAAATGGTATCAGAAGTCCTCGTTTTAAAAAAAAAAATCTGTGTTCGATTGGGCATGCCTGCGGCAACAGAGCCAAGAAAAATGTTCCAGAAAATCCCATCTGTTCCACGCAGGACGTTTTGGCCCAGGTTTGTCTCCGAGTGTTGGTGAAAGGCCTGATGAAGCCTGGCACTGCACTGTAGGGGCTTACCAGCAGCAGCCTACCACGACCTACTGACCCGGCTGTCAGACAGATCCAGTTAGGACTTTTCTCTCTGTTTCGGAGAAGAACAGGAAGTCTCTTCCCCCTCTTACAGAGATGACAACATTTCCTCACACTGCCCTGTGAATGATAAAGAGCCCATTTCCATTAAACACACATACAAGTCACCCATGACTACGTGCCACGCAATGCACCTCTGAGGTCATCTGAGTTCATCCTGAGTTCAGCGTGAGTCTGGACTCATGTTGTGATACAGCACTTATTCCCCAAAGTGTTCTAGCTTTAGCTTGATTGAATTTAGGCCTCCAGGAGGCTCATGCTACATGAAGACTGGAAATGCAACACTTCCTTTCTCTCTTTCTCTAATGGCCAAATATAAGGAGAGCCTGAACCTGCTCATAGAGTTCACCTCGTGAAAGCCTCACTCTGTGAAACGCACACAGACTGTAATCGCCAGGTGCTACGGGGTCAGCTGTGCTTTAGACGTGGGATGATTCTGTTGTGAAACGCGACTCGTGCACATTGTGTCGTCGTTCTCTCGGAGTTACACAGAAAGGGGGGGGGGGGGGGTGATTTTGCTGAAGACAGTGTGATCCAATCTGATTTCTCAGAGCTCACCCGGCGTCACAGCAGAACCTGGAGTGACCTTGCAGCCATGTTGTGCCCACGTTACGCAGTCATCCATTTCTGAGACTCAAATGCAAAATGGTAGGCAGATTTATTCGTCTTGTTTTTGTGTGTAAAGCGTCAGTGGTCAAGCTGCGCGGTGTCCTCAGTGTGCAGGGGGTGATGGTGCACTGAAGCTGTTTGCATTGACGAGAGTGATGTTCTGATTTATTATACAGCGGTAGCCATCGTAGCAATCCCTTATTGTGATGTAATAATCCTGCCTCTTGTCTGTTATTACTGCAGTGTTCCTTTAGTCCACTTTTATTCAAAAAGAGCTTTTTGTTTGTGTTTTTTGTTGCTCAAACAACCATTCCTTACACATTGTCAACAGATGGAAATAGCAGAAAAACAAGTGAAAAAGTGCAGCAGCAGCAGCAGCTACTTGTTGCATGCTCTCAGATTGCTATGATGGCTGCAGCTGTAGGCGCTTCGTCCGCTTGTTCCTTCCGTCTTCAAACAGGGAGATTATTCTTGTTTCTGACTGCAATCCAAACAGCCACATGTACACGACTTTTAACAGCAAACTTCCGCAATTACCGACTTTTAAAAAAGCGACTGAAATTCCACGAGGTGTTCCCAGACAACCAAAATCTGCTCTGTTTCTGGTTTCAGTGTTGTAGTCTTTCATTGGCCATTCAGAGTTTCCTGGTTAATCACACAGCCAATCGCAGCCTCTGGTCAAAGCCAAGCACTATATGACTCATCACAAACCACTGACAGAGGAGCTCATTCAGCACGTCTTCTGTTTGCTCATGCACCGAGTACTTTGGGTCCATCATGTTTGCAGACTGTACAGGCTACTGTTGTGTATAGTTACAAAGACGTTCCTTCAAATGTTTTGAAGATGTTTTGGGAAACGGATTCTGAATCCTGGATTTTAAGGGGTGGGGTCAATGCACAATGAACATATCCCATGTCACAGTTTGGTCTAAATCCCTTTACCATCCCCATATGAGATAATATGTTGTATCTTTCAAAAATATTTTATCTGTGGCGTGTGTGTGTATATATATATATATATATGGTTTGTTATATATGATGCTCCTCCTTTCAGAAAAATATAACATGTAAACGGGAAAAACATATTGCTGTTTTTTTTCCTTTGTATTTTATACTTACAGAAAGCATTGAATAAAAATGGATAAATACTTGCACTTTAGATATATTAAGAAAATAAAAATCTGCATATTATTTTTGATAGGGATCTCACATTCAAAGAGTATAAATTACAGGCTTTGTGACTATTGCTGGACAGAGATGTATTGAGTTCTACTTATTGAAGTATATTTTGTCTGTGTGTCAGAAGGTTTACTAAAGTAAATTGCATGATAAAGTAGTGCTACACCGATATTGTTCTCTTTTTTTTTTTTAGTTGGTAAAAATGTCTGAAAACTGTGATAACAACCCTCTTGTATCATGTTTAACCTCTCCTCACCCCTTCTAGAATATTTCTTACTGAAATATGGCCTTTCCTGACTAAATGACGATGGTGCTTACTTTGGCTTTGACATCAAGCTCATCCTATACATCTCAACATCATCATAACTCGCGTCCTTACACTTCATTACTTTCTGTTATGTACTCTCACTACCTTATTAAATTTCCGTTGATGGCAAAAAAAGGTGTGCTGTTTTGTACATTGCTGTTTGTTTTAATGTTGGGGGAGCCTTGTTGTCTGAAAAATGACTAATCGCGCAATAAAAAGTCATTCCACATGTCCCTGTCTCCGCACAACTGTCTCAACACTCCAGTTGTTCATCTTTTATCACGGATGGTAAAACAAAACATAAAACTAAAGGACGTCATTTAAATACCCATCACCTGTTGAGCGAATATCGCAAAACGTTAAAGGTCCAGGGTGTTGAATTTAGAGGCACCTATTGGCAAAAATGCTAAATTATATTTTTAACTGTGTTTTCATTGGTTGATAGTTACCTTTTTTTAAACTGACACACAAACAAAAAGACCAAAAAAAAAAAGGAAAGACAGAAAACAAAATATACACACAATTCTAGCAATTTGCCAACATAGTGACAAGTGAGTCCACCTATTTCTAACCACCAGTAAAATTAAATTAAATTAAATTAAATTAAATAATGAAATGTGGTCTTGGATTATTTTCTTCTTTATACTGATATTAAGTACTTTGCAGCTGGCGCCCATGTTTCCACGTCATTATTTTTGCTATTAGTTAATAATCACCTGATAATAACAATTATTGTGTTTTCGTTACCTTTGAATAAGACGTTTTTATCTGTATATGGAGTGGGTCTTCTTCCACAGAGTCTGCCATGGTTTTATTTTTTGTTTTTTTTTAAAACAATAATCCAGAAGGGACTGATTTCACACTGGCCCTTTTTAAACATCGGAAACTTTTTTTCTGCTACTATGAAGTCCTTTTTTTTTGTTTTGTTTTTACACAGAGCTACACAGCGTCGGCATCATGCCGCTCCAATGTGTGATTTTAGACAGCATGCCTGTGTCACAGAATCACAAGAGGTGTGACAAGCTTGACGTTTAACAAAAAAAGCATTGGCCTCTTATGTGACATACGTATCACCAGCGCTTTCTAAATAATAACAATGGCATGAAAAGGCAAAAACAATTATTTGTCATCTCTGCTGTTTGGCAGCTGATCTCGTTCTCTGCTCAGAGGGTAAGGAGGCCCCAGACCTCATTGTTTTCCCAATTTAGGGACATTTTTGGACACTGTTCGTCTTTTCTGAGTAAGCCACTGACTGTGTCTAGCTGCTCTTTAAATCTCCCGTGATGGGTCACTCGCACAACACAGCACCGAAATGTCCCACCTGTCCCACCAATTATCCCCTCCCGCCGGCTGTCCCTTTTACACAGACCTCAACTCGGCGTTGTTACTTCCTCCGCTGCCAGCTCAAAGGCAAGACTCAAAGGCAGAACCAAATGGGCTAGTGGCTCTTGATAGGGCCATTCGCATTTTTTGCGAAATCTGCAAACGTAGCTCTTCTACATACTTGGCAAACGTGAGAAGTGTCAGTTCTGCAACCTCACCGCTAGATGCCACCACATCCTACAAACCAGTCCTCCTTTAAAAAAGCCATACCTAACTTTATGTTAATTAACAGTGTTTATATACATGCACACAGTACCTGTACTTGATGATTGATATATGTACAAAAACCACGTATGAATGGGATGTTAATTATGCTACCTACAGTCATTGAAATCTTCAGTGGAGTTATCCCCCTGTCATCTGTCCTTGGAAAGCCCCTTCATGCATTAATGAATACAAACTGCACAAACACAATCGGAGGGTAACAACAGTGGGTGGACACAAAGATCAGAATTTAAACAGCGCTCCAGACATCTGCTTTTGACTTCCATGAGGAAATCAAAGGTAGAGTGCCAGATTGTTGCCACAGCAGGACAGACGACACGCTGTTGACAGAGGAGTATTAACCGTTATCAGTCAGGTGAGGAGTTTTTAGTTTGCAGAAGGCAACAGGTCAGTGCACTAAAAGCAATAAAAATGATGGCACCTCACAGTCAGTTATCAGCTATTGTGAACCAAACAGATATTGTGACTTTGATGTGAAGAGCAGTTGGAGTTGTGAGAAAAAAATTGGGCAAAGATTGTGAAATGATAACCAAAATATAATCTGAGTGTTTACATTCTTAAACAGACACTTCTCATCAATAATAAAAACAAACGTGTTTTGTATCAATTTAAGTACTGACTTGGCTGATACATAACAAGCTGATTTAAATTGGACTCTTCAGTAATTACACTGGCAGCAGCACAGTGGTAATACACAGCAGCTCGGAAGCTCTATCTTACCGTTCTCGGAAAGCATCTTTTCCATTTGAAAAAACAGTCCCTCCTTTTTTGAATTGTGTGGCCCTTTTTCGCAGTCATCTGTGCTATATCAAAGTAATGCAATTACAGTGTAAGGGGAACTGAATGGCAAATTAGATTTTTACATTTTGGCTTCATCTTTTGGCTGCAGTGTTTGGGCTCCGTCATAAGCAAGCTGGGGTTGTTTTAAAAGCTCAAGGAGCAGAAACATACTGTAATCACAGGTAAACATATTGGTAGGAGCAGAAAAATGAATAAAGCACTTGGCATGCTGCTGGGGGCCTGATCATAGTAATAATAATAACAATAATGAATATGAATATGTATTAAAGTAATTCCTAAAAAAATTAAACACAAAATCATTTTATAAAAATAACAAAAATAAATAAATAAATACATTTGTAAAGCCCCTTTCTTGACCCAAAGCACCAGGTTTATATATATGTGTGTATATATATATATATATATATATATATATATATATATATATATATATATAATGATTTTAGAAATTAGTTTAATACATATATATATATACATTAAACTAATTTCTAGAAAATTTAAAACAAAATCATTTTTAAAAGCAGATGCATACAGAGTTGCTGAACAAAAACATCAGGCATAGAAGGGTTACACAGTGGTAGCTGACAATAATGCTAACAGGTGTTTTTAAAAAACAAGTTTAAAAAGTTTTTTTAATTTTTTTTTGTCAAGCTGCTCATCGCCCTTTTCCCTGTGTTTCCCTGTTTCAGAAATCAAACCAATGTGCTCAGTTTTCAAAGGGTTAAATATCCTCTGAAGTGCGAACGCAGCACAAGAGAACTGATCCAGGTTTCAAAGGGTTAATGTAGCAGAATAAAGTGTCAATCTTACCTTTGTTTGTTTCTTCATCTGTTGTTCAGTCACATACTCGCACACTCCGCCAGCAGTTTCAGGAGCACAGGAAACTTTCACACACTGTCCACATGTCCTCTGTTTTCAGCTGTCCATCCTGGGACATCAGCTCCAGTCACACCATACTTGTTGCTGTTTGACGTCACAGCGTCACGTATCAGCAGAGACTTTGAAAGTAGTTTTGTAGTCGGCAGAAATGTCGCGGCAAAACCTGTAACAGGAGCCGGCAAACACTTGTAGGTTCAGATAAGCTTACTACTCACTTTTGCTGCATAAAAGAAACATTAGCAGACACACAGCGGACGAAGAAACTCTCTAGCTTAGCAACATCACAGGTACAAACAACCCATAATGCAACACTCTCTTAAAGCAACAGGCTCCTTTTGTAGCTGAGCTGAGCGGGTCTTCAGACACAAGATCATCTGCTGCTGTAGAAATGTTCATTTAAAGTCGTCTTATTCTTTCTATGGTGAGGTATCAAGTTATGTTAAGTTCCCTGTCTCCCCTCTACAGAGTTTTTCATGACCTGAGGGTAAATGACTGCATGTTTTAAGTAAAATGTGGATCCATACAAATGACCAAAAATGCTCATTTACTCAAGAACTGTAATTAAGTATAAATTTGAGGTAGTTTTACTTTTTTATGTCACCTTGTATTTAACTCCTCTACATTTCAGAGAAAAATACTGTACTTTTCATGTCTCTACATTTATCTGAATGCTTTAGTTACTTTACAAATTATTTTTTTTGTGTAAGACATATGAGGTTATAAATTACAATGTTTTGTTATAAATTAGATTATAACACTCACAGTTTATACAAATAAAGCTGCAATGATTAAACGGTAAATCAAATTAATTGCCAACTCTTTTGACAAAATATTGTCCTTTTCTCTTTTTGGAGAAAAAAAATATTTATGAGGGTTTTTTGTGTGTTTTCTATTGTTTTTGAATAATCTTGAGTTTGGGGTTGTTTTTTCCTCGTCATTTTTTAGTTTAGGTTTTGTTCTGTTTTTTGTTGGGGAGTTTTGTCAGTGATATAACATTTAAGTCTTACATTTACATTTAAGTCTATGGGTTGTTCGGGTTTGCTTTTGGCGGGGGGGGCGGATTTTTTTTCCCAAAGCAACCAACAGTGCTATTGTGCTCTGAGATATACCAATATGGGAACAGCTGAACCCAACTTGATAAAGATAGATAGATAGATAGATAGATAGATAGATAGATAGATATTTATCTTGTTCTACATGTCAAAATTAACAGGCTGCTGAGAACAGCCAATTAGTCGTAACTATAAAAAGCTTACAGCATTTTGTTTTTGTAGCTTACATGTAATTATTATTATTATAGATCAGTCATTTCAAGGTCAAAACAGCTCACAAATAACCACGTCTATTTGACACTGTTGTGAAGTAGCATGACACAAGTTTATGAATGTAATCAGCATCTTTGAGCTGCTGGGGCTGAGCCTCTCCCACATGTCTGCTGATGCAGGAGAAATACTGCAAGACACCTGAGGGGAATTTCAGTGGTCGAGAGGGCGGTGCCTTTAAAGTTTAGATTTGATGCATTAAGAGAAAATGGGGAGGTGATGCAACAAAAAAGATATGAACGCTGCATCCATACGCAAGAATTAATACTGTGATCAGTGTGCCTGATGTTAATGCTATACCATGCATTTTTAGAAAGGTATCGTGGCGCAGACCTGCAATATCTTTTTTTTAATCTTTTTTTATGTGAAGTTAATGTAGTCAGTGTTAACACATGATACATTATGCATCAAACCGGGCCTGTTTTGTGAATGCAGTTCTCTAAGTTGTGTTCCCCTTTCAAATCTTAACTGCAGGATAAACATATTAAAGGAGTATTGCACATTTAAAGGTGTTTTCTCATTATTTGACTGTACTGTGATGAAACACATTAATGCTAGTGTTAATATTGACATTTCTTGGCAAATTTATAAAAACGGGCAATTCCTTAATTGGTTCAATACGCCATCTACTGTCTTAAACCAGATTTGGACCTTGTAAGGTTGATGCTGATGTTGAGACTTTTCTGTGCTATATATATATCAAAATATGCCCACCGGTGTTTTTGTGTCAAGGTAACATCCATTTTTGATACTAGTCCAGTATTGAGTGGGACAGGTTTTGAGTCTCAGCAGTAAAGCAGTCTGCAATTATACGCTGTCAATTTAGGTCCCCTCAAAACACTTATGATGCCACTGACAGACTCAGATTGTTATAAGTGTTTGAAAACATTATGAAAATACCCTCCAGAAAATTGAAACTCTTTTTCTTTACTTTTCAACGCTCTGGTCTGTTTGTTATTGAGTGCAAGTCTTGCTCAAGGAACAATCTTGTTCTGAAATCTCACAAATTTTTCCACATTGGCGACATCAGCTTCATTCTGAAAATCCTCTTTAACGCTCACTAATGTGTCCACCTTTGTTTTTCTCACAAGAAGATACTTAACAAGATTTGAGGAGACTTCTTGAGTGAGACTTAGTTAGAATAATAAACTAACCAGCGAGAGGTGAAGAAAAACGTTTCTCTGTAGGGTCTGTCTGTAATGTAATCAGACACTTTTAATAACAATCTGAGCCTGTCAGAAACTAAAACAGGCACTTTCAATGGATATAAATTGAGAATACACAAAATAACAGATTTTTCTTTCTTCTTTTGCCCACATTTTAGTTATTTCAAAATTATGTAGTGCTTAAGTTATGAAAAAATGTCTTTTTAACACCAAATAATATCTACATGCATCTGTAAACCTGTTTTTTTTGCATCAGAGCTGACGATCTTAATAAATCACAACAACAATCATCTGTATAAAAGCTTACTTTATGAAGCACAGACTAAATATTCAGTAAATATGTCCTTTACATAGTATAAGCATCCTGTCAAAAAACAGTTCAGATATACAAACAAAACAAACAAAAAGACAGATCCAATGCTGACATCAAAGTGCCGAAGTTGTCTTTTTTCCTTTTTTTTTGTTTTCTTTTTTAAATAAAACATAACAATCAACAATTTTTTTTGTCACAATCCTATGTTACAGCACAGGCCTACCCTAGAACATTGGGAAACAATGGTTAGCACGACAGCCAAAGTGACTATAAGGGGAAGTCTCCCTGTAAGAAAGCAGTTATTTATCCTAACAATACAGCTTTATAAAATGGTACTTCCTCTCTGAAAACTTAGCTCCACTTCAGCATTTTGGTCTGTACAAGGATCCGGCTCCAGGATTCCAGCTGTGATTCCAGGTTTCCAGCCAAGTCCCAGAAGGATCTCAGATCCTATCAGTCACTATTAATATGATATACGAAGCAACAGAAGCGCTGTGTCCAGAGCCAAAGACACGGCTGATCATACTGTTGATATCCACAGCTCTGGTTATGTCAACATGCTTCTGTGCCACACTGAGGCTGAGTGAGGGGCCACTAAGCTCACTGATCTACAGTTGTGTCATACGCAAATTACATAGAAAGAGAAAAGGGGTGTGTGTGTGTGTGTGTGTGTTTGGGCGGGTTGGGATCAATTAAGGTGCTCACAAACAGCGGCACCGCCACCCCTTCCATCACATCCACACCTCCTCACATTACACAAGTCCTCCCTCCATGAGAAACAGGCGTAATATGTTGTGTTCCTCGGTTAGGAAAAACATGTGCTGGATGTCTGTTTGGCCTGTTCTTGGTTGGCAGAGACAGGCTTACTTAGAAAACCAAACCAGTCTTCTTCTGAGAAAACAAGTCTATTCTCCTCCTTCTCTTCCATGTGGAGGATGTTTTGATGGCTGCTCTGCTGGTGGAGTTGTTGTTTTGTTGCTCTTCTCATCTCCATTCCAGTATGCTGACGGGTTTCTTGACTTCACGTTCAACTGGAGCAGTCCTGCTGCTACACTCTCCAATCAGCCAGTTTCTGTCTAAGATGGGCCAGGGCCTTGAGATCCCAAAAAACATCTTCAGCTATTGGGAAGGAATACACCTGTAAAAGCCCAATATGAGGCCAAGCATGACAATGCTAATCAAAATGTAGATTTGTTAGATATTTTGTTTAATATGGGACCTATTATGCTTATTTTCAAGTTCAATCTTGTATTTTGGGTTTCTACTAGAACATGTTTACATGCTTTAATGTAAAAAACACACTTTATACACATTTTCCTCGTACTGTCTGTGCTGGAACACCTGTCACCCTCTGTCTAAAGTGCTGCGTTTTAGTGCCTGTCTGTTGGAGCCCCCCCCCCCCCCCTTCTGCCAAAGCCCAGTCTGCTCTAATGGGTCAGTGTTTGCTGGTCTTGCACAGTCACTGTAGCAGGAGAATGACTATAACAAAGTAGAGCGACACTCTCTACCATGAAAAATCAGCAAACCCAAATCTTCACAGCTGGACATGTTCCAGCAAGAATATGATCTGAAATCGGGGAGAAAATTGCTAAATCTGCAACCAATAATATCTGGATGTTAGCATGTAGCAACATGTAGCAATGTCGTTGCAGTTGGGAAATGACTGTAACAATAGAACAGCAGTGCTTTCTACCATATAAGCTTCTAAACCTAAATCTTTACAATCAGACATTTTCCAGCAGGAATGTCATCTGAAATTGGAGAGCTATTAGGAAAATCTGCAACCAATATGATGTTTTCCTGTTAACACGTAACTACATGTAGCCTTGAACTTGCAGCCAGGGAATGTAATGGTAGTATAGTGGCTCTTTCTACTGTGAAAAATCATCAGTAAAAGCTTCTTTAACAACATTTTCACAAACCAACATGTTCTAGCAGGAATATGATCTAAAATTGGGTGCAACTGGCAAAATCTGCAACCAACAGTACAGCTATCCTCTATGTTAGCATGTGGCTACATGTAGCAGTGGTCTAGCAGTGGGGGCACGACTGTGACAGAGTATAGTGACACTTTCTACCATGAAAAGATATGTTCCACCAGGAATATTATCTAAAATCGGGGAGAAATTAACAAGATCTGCTATCAAGACTATGTTTTCCTGACGTTACCTAGTAGTTACATGTAGCTGTGTATGTAACATTAACATGTTCAGTGGTATGCCAGGAGCAAATGACCATAGAAGGAAATCTATCACCAGCTAATGTCAGCTTGTCTCTTCAGAACGGTCTGAGGTTTTTTGCCCTCAGGGATTACTATATGTTTACCTCATTATTTGAAACTTTAGCCACATATAACATCAGCATCTGGCATTGCAATATCATATATATGACGGAAAATTAAAAAAAGCATAATGGGTCCCCTTTAAGAGATAACGGCAAATATTTTGTCACAAGGATGGGTCTGCCTTTGTGCTGAAGATGCTTTTTGAGATCCAGGTCTGACTGTTGGATTGTTTTTCACCAAACATGCTCAATAAACTCTTCATAGAAAACTTGACCCTGCTATATTTACTTCTTCCTGTTGCCTACAGCTTCAACATCTCAAGTGGAATCGCCTAAAAACAGCATGCCGATGCACGCACACACACACACACACACATGCATGTGCACACACACACATACACCAGCCGACCCACTCATTCGGGACGCCTCCACCCACACTTTCCTATTCTGCCCTTCACGTCTAACTTCAGAAACTTCACACCCAACCATACATTGTTACATATATCAGCTCAGTGCACTCTGTTGTGATATAAGAAGAGTGGTTTGTGGTATAAGTCAGAATATGGCACAGTGCTATCATTCAGCCACATAACGCTCTCCTCTTCAGTTCAGATTTGATTTGCTTGAAAAGCAAACAGAATAGTTGAACACACGTCAGTATTCGGGGTAGCGGCAGTTCAAAAATCACAGACACACACTTGTGATCTCTCTGACAAGTGACTGACTTACACTCTCGAAATCCCTCAACATCTAGTGTCAAGGTGCCTTTGGGTAAGGCACTCAACCTCCAGTTCCTCTGGTGGAGCAGCTTCGTGAACAGTTAAAACCACAGTTGTTCCACTCGGCGGCTCCTTTACATTTACAAATGTAACTGTATGAATGAAGACGGAAATTGCTGAAAAAGAGCGAGCATGCTCAGTGTCAACCCTTCCTGGGGTGAATAAAGGTTTGCAGACTTCAATAAATAAATAAATATGCTATACATGGCAGGTACTTGATCCCTCTGAGAAGTTCATCTGAGAGTTTTTTTGTAACTCTGGGACAGATATGTCGTATCTTCACACTCCACCCAAACTGTAGGTCCATACACACGCCTGTGAGCGGCTCAGTGTGTAAACATGAGCGGAGAAAAAAGGCCCAAATGCTACAGTAGTACCATCTCCATCTGAATCACTGCCTGACTCCTGGACCACAGGGCAAAGACAGGACAGAGAGGACACAGGAAAACCAGTCTGTCTCTCCTTCTTTGTCCTCTTTCTGGCCTTAAACTGACACATTAAAAATTACTCGAATCTCTGGTCATAACCAAAAACACATTTCAACCAATGCATCGTTCTGAGTTTGATTTCAAAATAATACTGATGATGTTGTTATAAATAGAGATCACAGTTATGATCATTTTAATGTGCAATAATAAAAGTTCAAAGGACTGAGGTTTAGCAGGGTCACTTGTTGGGTCTTCTTCATCTATTGCTCACGGACAGAAACTTATCACCACGGCTGATAAATTCTGGAAAGGATAGTGATGTCATTTCTCCTGTTACAACCTTCTCGCTGTACAGGAGGAGCGGAGGAGCCCACAAACACAAAAACAGAACAACCCAATCATAAGTTGGAGGATTAAGCTGATTTGCCTTGGATGGATCATGTTTTATGGGCTGCGATGACTGGTTCTCCTTCCTCCCCTCAGCTCCTCTGTCCCGGGGCAGTGCATCCAGCCGCCCTCCCGTTCAGCCCGCCCTGAGCCTGACTGATGGACGGGGAGGACTGCGTTTTGCGGAGGTGGCACTCACGACTGACCAGGCCGCCCTCCATGATCAGGCCACCCATCACGCTGGCCTCGATCTTCTCAAGGTCGTCAGTCTCTGCGCGGATTTTGGCCTGCAGGAGGCTGATGTATGTCTCATACCGTGTCTTCTGCTCAGAGAGAGGGGAGGAAGAGAGGGACAGTGAGAACAAAAAATATGAAACAACGGCTAAGGCAAACCTTTGTGCTCAGTTGGTGGTTATTGCTAATATTCATTTTCTCATTTGGTTGTTCACATGATTTTGTAAATGTGGCCAATTTCAAATTCCATTCCTGAACTCACCTGCATGAGCAATAAAAAGACGCTGCACGCAGCACGCTGTCGCATTGAAAAATGTAGGCCACTGAAGTCAGCGTAAACAGCCTCATTTATAAATTGATTTGCAGTGAAATCCTATAAATTTGTGAGTATATGATAACAATGACATGAATGAGGAGAAAGACAGCGACTTTTTGTGGAGCAATGGCTGCTACTTCTGTATGGAGGTGTGTTTGGATCAAGCTCTGCGGAACGTAACTGGGCTGTGAAGCCAATTTGACATAGTGACCAAACTGTGAAATTACAACTTCCAGCTACGTCATGTGATGCCATAGGGGCCCAAAACGGACTTTTTCCCCATAGACTTACATTGTGAAAAAGATGTCTTTAAATCTTATTTGGGGGGCACAACAATTCCCGGCAAGAACACTTAAATATGCCTTATTTAAATAGTTACATCCTAAAGGTTGTAGAATTCAGTAAAAGCCGAAATTCAATGTATGTATGTGAAATTGTAGTTATGAATATTATTATATCTAATTTCTGCCAACATAAAGGATCCCCCTAAATCCTACACGCAGGACCTTTAATATGAGGACTGACAGTTTATTACATTTATGAACATAAGCTTAATCTATTCTTCAGTTTCAATGATGTTTATAGGAAAAAGTGAAGATGAAGTCTGAGTTACAATGAGATTCCATATGAGCCGAATGAACTGAATATCTTCCTTACTAATAATTTAAAAAGTGCAAAATTATAAAGTATATACATAGAATAGATATGAAAAGAAAACAGCTAACAAGTGACACTGGCCATCTGTTATGCTTTTTGGTCTCTTAGCTGCCCTTTAACTTGAAAAAAAAAAAGATAAAATCCTATTGAAAATGAAATGTAAAAATCAAACAGACAAATTAACCAAAGCTGTACCTCATACGTGAGGTAGTGCTCTTTGAGCCGGTACTCCTCCCACTCGCGGCTTTTGGGGTCGGCTGAGGGCGAGTTTTTCCGGTGCTCCTCCAGCTCCAGGCTCATCTGCTTCAGCTTGCTCTCGTGACTCAGCAGCTGCTCCTCCTGCACCAATCACAGCGCAGACAAAAACCAGAAGACCCCCAAAACAGCCAATCAGATGCAGTTGGACACAAATAGAATATGTAAAAATGCCCAACCCCGGTGTAGATACTTTCAATGCAGAGGGATTGTGCATGCTGCTGTGAAAAACTGTATAGTGTGCAGCGCAAAATATCAATCACAGCTAGATTTTTATAGCAGTATTGACAATAATATGTTATGTGTCTAGTGGAGAAATATGTTTTTAGAGCATGAGCTACTCTTGTGTGTGTGTGTGTGTGTGTGTGTGTGTGTGTGTGTGTGTGTGTGTGTGTGTGTGTGCGTGTGTGTGTGTGTGTTTGCATACCTGTTTGAGTCTGGTGGTTGATGATGGCAGAATGGGCCGACAGAATTTCTTCATGGAGCCGATGGCGGCAGGGAAGGCCGGAGCGGAGAACAGCGCTGCCACCAGGTTTATCCGGAAGATCCAAGACATCATCTCCTCCTCGCTACTGGAGAGAGAAAGAAAGAGAGAGAGAGAGTGAGAGAGTAGAGTGAGGGGCTGCTGAGGGACGAGAGAGCAGGTGAGTGCACAGAATGAAAATTGCTTGATTGATGTTTCTTCTGTTGAATACTTATTTCGCCACATCCACACGTTTTACAAGAAAGAGCCTGGTACATTCAACTGGTTGCAGAAAATGACAAAAAAATTGAAAATTGTTCCAGTTTACAGAAACTTAATTTAAATTACATCATCATCTCTAACTAGTATCAATTGTTTCTGTATTTTGACTAGGGTGTCCCCGACTAAGAATTTTCTAATCTGATTGGTTGAGTCTGGCCTGTTGTTAAATCAGCTGTCTCTTTTTTTGCTTGTTTTCTGGCTCACTGATTTTTGACACCTGACACCGCAAGGGATCGTATCTTAGACTTATGTATTTTTGGCTCTCACTTTTCTGTGTAAAATTAGTTTAAAAATATCCGTTTATTAATTTTGAGTATTTGAAACAGTTTCAATAGTGATTTCACTAAGCATCTATACACCAGCACTGGCTCGCTTTGCTAATGTTTACCACAGTCATTCTGCTGTTCTCTACTTCCAACCAGAAAAAGAAAAGTTGCCATTGTTATGTTACAGCCTCACTGTATTCATCTTTTTTTAAAAATTATTTCTGTGCACTCAATGTCAATTTTTCTAAGTGGTATTGAAGTGGTAATAAATATTGATATTCTCCAAGGTATTGTAACAAAGTTATGAATTCCAGTATTGTTTAACACTGCTCTGTTTTAGTTCCAGGCCTATGTATTTAAAAAAAACAAAAACAGCCAAACTACTGGCTAAGATACATGTAATGTTGCTTAGCTGTTGTTTCAGAACCCATGGACAGCGGTGTGTGTGTGTGTGTGTGTGTTTGTGTGTGTGAGTGTGTGTGTGTGTAGGTGTGTGTGTGTGTGTGTGTGTGTGTGTAGGTGTGGCGCTGTCCATAGTACTGAAACGGAGCTAAGGAGATCAACAGAAAGAAGACTTAGTTTGCTTGCTTTTCGTGGTAGTGAATGAAATGTTTGGCCCCAATTACAAGGGAAACGTCAGAAAAAGATGCAGGCTGAAACCGTGAGATTAGCAGATGAATGAAGCTCCTTAGACTAACCATTAATAAGTTGACTATACATGGTCACCCCTAATTTCAACATTGTGTGACTACATTCACAAAATGAGTCCAATGTGTGAAAATTAACCCTTTGAAACCCACAGCAACATCACTTTGTTGTGCTGCTTTCAGAAGCCTTTTTGGTGCTCTCTTTTGAGTTCTGTAAAACAATGGGAAAAAGGCAGTGAGCGTCTTGTTAAGGAATCTTCTACAGATTGCAGGAAATAAGTTGATTAGAATGTTATTTTAAAAAAGCTATAGAACATGCTAGATAAAAACTACATGTATGAAGTACAGGTCATTTCCCTGTGTGTTGGTTTTTTTGAATTTCATTTTTTGTATTACTCATTTTTAGGTAACCCTCTTACACTTTTCACTATTTTTTGCTCATTTTGGGGTCATTTATTCTTTTGTTGCTCATAGCCTTCTATTCATGTTTTGGAAAGAAATTAAGTCACATTGCTCATGTTTCAAAGGGTTAAAATAACAGTGGATTCAACTGTCACAACATCCTCTTATGAAGATCTAATCAGTGAAGAAACCTTTTAGTTCAGTCGGTATTAAGTACCTCATAAACTCTGTTATGGGAGAAGTGCTACAAACAGTTTATCATCATCATCATCCATCCATTCTTTTTCCACACCAGCTCATCCGGTCCGGCTACAACATGATCCACTGTCAGTTTCATTTATGTTTCCTTAATTTAAAAAAATGTATGTGAATGAAATGGTAAAGTGCTATTGTTTATGTCTTATTTCCTGTTCTTTTGAGGCTGGACGGTTTTTGGAGTGAAATATAAATCAGAATCAACTTGGGTGACTTACGGGGCGTGCAGCAGAAAGACTCTCCAGTCTGAGGTTTTCAGCTTCAGTACGTTGGCTCTCTTACTGTAGTCGGTGGCACGAGTGGCTAAAGCGTGGTGGATCCGCACTGCGTTTTTCAGGTCCACCTCTGAAATGTCAGCGTCAGGCTTGTACTCATCCTGGGTACAAAAAAGAAAAAAACAACCCATACATATTATGATTCCATTTAGCAGCGAAAAGACGAATAGCTCATACTTTGTGTGTATCTGTAGTAAACACATTTTTAATCATTTACTGTAAATATCAAAATATAACAAAATCAAGTGAAAACATTGTGAAAATATTACATATGCATATGACAGAAATAAAAGCTAATTCAATACATTCATGTTGAACATTTCACAACCTTAGAAGTGTTTAATTCAGCCCTCCTTCCAGCAGGGGGAGACAAATACACCACACAGCAGCCATGCATCATTTCCTCTTTTAATGCTCTCTCTATCTCACTCCCTCTCCAACACACACACACACACACACACACACACGCACATGCAACACACACACACACACACACACACACACGCCCGCGCCAGACACACGCGCACACACACACACACACACACACACACACACACACACACACACACAGAGGAGAGCAGCTACTTGCAGCATCCACCACCGCAATGACAGCGGTGGTGGTGGATGTGTGTTTCTATGGTAACAGAGCAGAGGATGAGATGCAGTACCTTCTGGAGATACAAGATCATCCCCTTCAGAACCGCATAGAACTTCTTCCAACCGCGGCGACCCCTCGGGGCTGGAAGAGAGACAAAACAGGAAATATAAAAACTTTTCTGACTTTTTTTTTTAATAACTCTGCTTATGAATGAGTTCATTTCAGTTAAATATGTGAATGCGATTGTGTGTGTGTGTGTGTGTGTGTCACTCACTGCGTTTGCCGTCCATGTCAGCGTGGCTCTTGCGGGTCAGCACTCCATGTTTGTAGGTGACGGCATTTAACAGAATGGGAATGGCGATGAAAGGGTTACTGCCGTCGGTTACCCTGGCAACACGCTTACTCCCACCCTCACACTGCTCCTCCACCAGCTCTGACAGACTCTTCCTCAGCTCCTCCTCCTCACTGCACACACAAATACCCATTCAGATAAACCTGAGTAGCACATATTCAAGTGTACTTACTCCTCAAACACTCGCATACCCCGAATGCTTTTCCTTTTGATGAACACAAAATGCTACTCACACTGCCCACTCCAGCTTCTCATTCTTGATCGAGTTATACAAGACCTGCGGAGCGAGGCAAGAAATGGGAAAAACTGTAAACATGTTCTTTAAACTTGACTATAGGGTTAGAATGTAAAGCAGTTCTTTAACTCCGAGGCTAAGAAAAAACAGAAAAGATCGAGCCGCACATGTTTGGGTTAGGGTTGGGTGATATAGAGAAAATCAAATATCATATTTTCAATATCAATACTGTAAAGATGATGCTGGGATGACTTTTCAATGGTTCCAAAATCATGACTTGTCGCTAAAGGTGAGCGAGCTTTTGCTGTCTGTGCTCCTGAGCTGTGGAGCTCCTTGCCTGAGCATCTCAGACAGACAAACTCAGTGACCTCTTTTAAATCTCTTCTTAATTCTTTGACATCTTCGCATATTGTCTTTATTTCTTTCAAAAACCTGGAAAGACAGCATGAGCAGCTTGATAGAAATGTCCCGAAACAAGAAATTGCTTTAAAAAGAAAGAAAGAAAATTACAAAAAAATTAGGACAAAAACACGGAAAAGGAGACTAAAAAAACAATTTTAGCAAATTCTTAATTATCTTCAAAAGGTTTCAAAGGGTTAATACTCACTTTTACCATTTGGCTTTTTCTTAACTGATAGAAGCTATTGTTTTATACTATTTTATACTGTCTCGTACATTTTGAAATGTCTCGAAATGTTGGTGATTACATAGGGCCTAAATCAGATCCAGATATATTATCTGTAAAAACCTTACATGTAGAATACAACACTCATTTTGTTGCTTTGCATCTTCTTCTCTATACAACTGCAGAATGGAACACTTTTCTTTTTTTGTGAGGCCATTGAACATAAACTGCCTCTTTAATTCTGCTCTCTACTGACTCCTAAAACTCTCAGTAGTTGCAACCTTCAGTCATGTGGTAAAACCTATGTATGTATGTCCTTTGATGAAAGTGCTTAAACAGGTTTTGCTCTGTCATCTTGGTGTGAGAAGCAGAGTCAGCTTAAACTAGACTCTAACCCTGTCATAACCCAGAGAGATTTTCTAAACAGGATTAAGGCCTTTTTGACCACTCAATACTCTTGTCTGGCTACTGAACACTGCTAATTTGAGTTGTTTGTTGTAAACTGGCTGATTGTTTTAAGTGTTTTGTTTGTAAAAAAAAAATGGTTTTAAACTTTTTGCTGTTGCAATTTAAGTCTGTTTGTTCTTTTATGTTAAATAGTTCATACTGCTGTCTTGGCCAGAACTCCCTTGGAAAAGGTATTTTGAATCTCATTGGGACTAATCCTAATTTAAATAAAGATTAAATAAAATAAATTGTGCAGGACTGCCTTCTTTTGGCATATTTCTGAATATTATTGGTAAGCAAAGCTGTTGGGACAACTCTGAGTGCAACATTTGTGCACTTAGTTTTTAGGACTTTACAGCTGTATCGTCAAATTTAAAATATTTGTTGGAAAAAAATCAAAATGTAAAAAAATGCAATGTTACATTTTTAACAGGGTGCCTTAATTTTTCACCTATTACATTTAAAAACTAACCCTCACAAATTCAGAAGATTATATCAATTTAATGCAGTGATGTCATGTAACAAAGTAATAGTACTTCGTTATAGTGCTTAAGTATTTTTGGGAGTATCTGTACTTTGCTTAAGTTTTTATATTTCTGTTAAGTTTCACCTTACCTTTCCTAACTCTCAATAAAATGTATACTTTTACTCCACTACATTTCCCCAAAGCATCTTAGTTACTTTCCATAAAAAGGGAAGAAAGGGAGGAGGGAACTGACGGACAAATGAAAGAGTGGGAGGAAAAGAAAAAGTGGATTTTGTTCGTTAAATCCTTTAAGTAACATAACTTGTTTTTCTTCAAGAGTGGGCTTCATTTGTAAGTTGGTGTATGGTACGAAGAAATAAACTTAATAATTTTCAAAATTCTGACTGCTTTCATTTTTATTGCAAGATTATTTAAGACTTTTACTCAAGTCATTTTCTAATAAGTGACTTTAACTTCTATAAAAGTCATCTTATGGTAAGAAATCTGCACTTTGACTCCAGTATGGCTTTCAAATACTTTATCCACTGCTGCTTTACTGTAATGTAGCCTTCAAAACCAGGAGAGGAAAACACAATATTATCCTATCCGAAATCAAAGACGAGTTTCATATTATGATATCGATATGATATTACAATATTGCCCAGCCCTCGCTGTGACAGCTGTACTTTATCAGGAGGAGATCTGTACCTTTAATAAGTCTTTAGGGAAGTCTTTGCCGTTGTTGAGGCCGTCTAGATTACTGATAAACTGTTGGCAGGACATCTTCTTCCCAATATTCTGAAGAGAGGTAAACAAACAGACAGAAACAAAACAATCAATTCATGTTAAAGATGAAATTTCACCTTTCTAAAATATCAATAATTCAGTCTTAAAGTGTGTGGGGGCTTGTCGATGTTTAGCTCAGCTCAATATCCACAGATGCTGATAAATGTTCACATTCTGAAGCAGCTGAAAATTTAAACCCAGTTTTATCTGCTTTAACCTGAATGCAGTTTTGCAGCTCTCCACTGGGTGGCAGTGTAATGCAGCTGGTTCTACTGGTCGAGGTGGTGAGAGCGGTTCCCCCTCTATGAGAGCTCAATGAGTATCAGCTTACCATACATTTCCCAGTCTTTTAACCTCTAATTATGATGCATCATTAGAGGATGAGAACAGAGGGAAGTGTTTGTGTATTATGGCCCATTTCTGCCTGAATAAAGCCTGCAGCCTAAATAGATACAGATGTAGGACTAAAACTGAATTTACTCACTGTTGCTACAAAAAAAGGGGGAAAAAAAGATTTGGTTTGTGGCTTTTTGTTCGTATTTTCCTCTGAAGCGGCCACGTAACAGAAAAGACAACCGTGCTCCCTAATTCCAGGGAAAGAACCAAATACCCAGGATGGGATGTAGCATGCGTCACAAAATGTTTTACACTCCATTGATCCATAATATTCAGCAAATAGGTAAAGTGCTGTAGTTCACAGCAACAATACAACTGGAAGGACTTCTCAGTTTAGAAATGAACCTATATTTAAATGCAAATAAAGCATTCTTACTAAGTTCAAATCTTATATTATATGTATAGCCTTCCAAAAATGTAATCTGCTTTTCAATATGTTTAAATTTGAACTTTAATTGAGATATATGCAACTGTACACAGGAAAAAAAAGGGACGGATCAGCTGCATTTCTCATTGCTTAAACCAACACTGAATTTTATTTAGAAGAAGAATACATTCCAACCAAAATCAGCAACTGACCATTTGTCTTTGGTAAGCAATATTTAAGCAACCAAATATGTTCTGTGCCACTAAACACCAACAATTAAAACTATATAACTGTAAGCCAAATGTAACATCAATTTTGAAATCATGAGTTCAATTCTATTGATAGCACGACAAGAAGAGGCACAGATGTCAGTGAGGACAGTGTTAGTGCTATAAATATACTTACCACCTGCAGGGGTGTGGGGGGACCAGGGGGCCAGATATGATTAGCAAAGGGAAGGATTTAAAAGGGAGGAAAAAGGAAATTGAGAAGAGAGAAAAGGATATGAGTTAGAGGAGGGATAGTCACTATACAGCGCTATTAGCAGGGACAGGAGAGTCGAGGAAAAGCAAAGCACAGGACCTATGATACAGATCGTGTTATGCTGCCCCGACCACAGTGCTCCAGTTTAAAACTGAACAGATGAGACTATTCGCAAGGAGAGGAGGAGACAGAAACAGGTCAGAAAGTAGGCCGAGGCGGAGGAGAAAGACAAAGAGAGAGGAGAGGGAAGCAGAAAGAACAAGTTGTAGAGAAGATGTGAATGGAGACGTGCCATTGCTGACAAATGACTGTCTTTATACTTCATTTTGAAGGAAGTTTAGAGGAGGGGGGATCCTCAGTAAGACAGAGAAGCACAGTACATACATGCCCGTGTAGATCGGTGTTGAGCAGCATAAGGGCGCAGGTTAATGTGTGGGCTCCATCTGCAACAGCACAATACACAAGGCCGAGGTCAGCTAAATGTCATGCCACTCCTCTACACACACACACACACACACACACACACACACACACATTTATGTGAATGTAATGTCATACATTCCTTTATAGTTCATGCTGACACAAATCATACACAGCAGCATTAATAACCTGCATGCTCAAATAATTTCAGTTACCGGTGTGTCTGATCTGAGTTGATTCAGTGTTATTATTATGCAAGTAGCAATAAATTCAACTCTGCAGAGTTAAAATGCTGCAGGCGTCAGTGTTTGTTTAACTAGGATCAATATGGGGAACATTAATAGTAATGTGCAATTGATGTATTACTTATAGTTGGATATTTTGCACAGCTGTTATTACTTTTATCTTTAAATAAGTGTTTCCAAGTGGTATTATTGTTGGCGCTGCTATTTTAAAGACAACCAGATTGCTTTCTGTTTCCCTCAGAGCCTAGCAACTACCACAGTTTCCACATTTACTTCTAATGTCCCACCGTCCACTGCTGAGGACAGTGACTGCAAAGATGTTACACTGGTGATCTTTGGTTACTGGGGATAGCTACCAGGGAGAACAAAAGCACTATCCTCTTCCTGTTTTGTTTGCGTAAAGAATGACGCTTGTCCTTTGTGCCATAGCTCGAGCCGTCATTCCCAGCAGTTCACACTCCGGTGGCAGACAGACTGGCATAGTGACAGCAAGGCTTAGAGGGAACCTATCTAAATGCAGATGGTGTCATTATTCTATAGCCACTATATTGTGCAATCATGATGGGGAAAAAACTGTCTATTTCCACTTTAACATTGTTCCTCATGCCATCATTGTCATCAAGCATCATCACCCTCGTGGCTCTGACCTTCAGAGGTGAGTGTCTGAGGGTTGCAGTGGCAGAAGCGTCTGGAGAAATGTACAAGGACCCTCTCTCTCTCCTGGGTCTCTCCCATCAGTGGAAATGCCTTTAAGAAGTTCCTGTCACACACAAATGACACCACAAGGTCAACAGGAGGTCAAATGTTTCCCAGCAATGCATCTTTAAAAAGTTTAGGATTTATTCATGCAGCTGACCTTAACAAAAATCTGGGAACAACTATAACAGTCAAGTCTGCTTTTTAAAACATGGCCTTGTGGTCATGTGTGAGGTATACTGTCATAAGGAAGGACCGCGTCATCGTTCTGTCTCTGAATCAACAGGTTTCATATAGAGTCCCACTTTCACACTGGACATTTTGAGACAAAACATTATTGTCGAGTTGAAATAAGTATTATGTTTATCAAGTGGTCCATCGATAGAAATATAATCTGAGAGCGGGTGCTCTGTGTACAGAGGCTGACTCCAGCTTCTCAAATGTCATAATTTACTGTTCTCGTTATATTTTGGTGATTTGTACTTTTGGATGGACAAAACAAGCTATGTAAAACATCAGCTTGTACTCTAGAAATGGTGATTTATTATTGTTTTCACTATTGTTTTTACATTTCAAAGACTAAGCCATTCATCTAAAAATCAAAATAAATTAAAAAATTATAATCTGCAGACTAATAATACTAATTTAAAAAATATTTATTTGCATAACTACATTAATACTTTCTTCCCCAAAGTTTCAAAATTAATTAATTAATAATTTCGATTGAAAAAAATTCTATACAGTCATATTAATGCAACAATGACTTTCATTAAATCATTTACATGTCTACATTATTATGAAACATTAAGAGTAATGAATTCCATTTGGACATTATTATGGCTGATTTTAGCGTGAAGACACAATGGAGAAAATGATATACAGTATCGGAATCCTTGGTGCAAACATTACCCAGATGATTACTGGACATTTAGTGTTACTTCTTAACATCAGAGTGCTAATGTGGGCCAGTCTGTGGAGCACACATGAGGCCTCTTAGCTGTACACTGAGGGCTGAAGGCAGCCGTCTGAGACAGCAACATGTCAGGTACAAGGCAGTGATGCACTCCGTGGCTGTCAGCTACACTGGCTAACTGTACTCAACACGACAGCTTGATTAGCACAAAGCTAATGCCTTGTGAAGAGGGACAAGCAGAGAATGCACACACACACACCCAAATGTGTACAGACGTCTACATTACACACACTCATCACTTCAAAGTGCTGACTGTGCTTTACCTCAGGGCTCGATCCAGCGACAGGCCAGAGAAATCAAAGAAGCTCAGGTACTCCGATGCCACCAACTGGCTAAAATCGTTACTGCAGAGAGACACAAGAGAGCATCAGCACATCAACGTGGCACTGCATGAATGTGTTATATAAACTGTATTAGAGAATGCTCTCCTTGTAGTGTTATAAGAATAAAGTTGGCCTGTGTCTGTCTTAATGCAAATTAATCAGGTATTCTTACACTTGCACCTCTGTCTCATCAATACTCTAATACTGAACATATGTAACTATGAAAACATGTTTTCCTCTGTTGCTGGTGATTTATCAGTCCATCAGTCATCGTGCGCACACATGTGTTATTGTGTGCGTGCGTGCTTACTTCTTGCCCAGGTGTCTGGCCACATCGCAGCGCTTGAAGCCCTCGAGGTGATAGAGCCGCTTGGCCAGCCTCTTGGCGGCCTCGCAGTCGGCTCGGCAGCCATTGGCCAGAGTGTCTGTGCTGCCGCGCTCCAAACGCTCCAGACTACCCAAATCACACTCCTCTGAGTCAGACAGCACGTCTGTGAGGTTGGCATCACTGCAGGAGAGAACGAACACACACACACAAACACACAAAAGCAGGTGCCTAGGTTAATGAATGGAACACATGTCCGTCGTTACACGCCCACTCACTTAAAGCAAGACAGAGGAAACTGAACTGCTGAGCATAAAACTCAATTACATAAACATATGTTCACACACACACAAACAAAAGTCAAAAGAGGTTTAAATGACTTGTTATGACACTGACCCAGTTTCCCGTCACTTAATATCCTGCTTTAATGCAGTGAATCTGAGGGCTGATTATAATGCCGAAGCAGCTTTCACCTGCCTCAGTCTCTTCCAAAAAAGCTCCACTAATCTCAGACTGTTAACCTCTAACATGATTTGAATTAAAGTGCTGTAATATAAAAACCTCAATTCTAATTTCCTATCCATCTGTTTCAAGCACTTACGCCTGGAAGTTAAAGGAGTGAACTTTTCATTTATAAAGGTCCGAAGAGTGAACTAGTCATGCTCTCTCTGGCCTCAATGACTCCCATCAACTTGCCCTTGAGCACAACTGATTGTCCATCTCATGCTCATTGTCTATCACAAGGCCGTCTATCCCAGCTGTGAATGGGTGTATCTGTGTGACTATGAAGCAGGGCGTTCCTGCAAAAGACTGAATGTACTTGTTCATCCCCGCAGGAGTAGTTAAGGTTAAGAAGACATTTAATGCCAAACAGTTGAAGACACCAGAGCGAACACGCAGCTTTTATTGCCGAGTAATGACTTGCAAAGTCTGCATGAATGGCATGTTCCTGAACACGACGTACCCTTTTTAAAGTTACAATCATTTACTAGGATTCGCTTTGACATTGTAGCGTGGTTTAGTCTCAAACTGAAATGCATTAAAAGGTCAAATACACTGAATTGTAAACTATTGATGATGATTATGAAACCAGTTTTTCAGGCTCTTTCAGCCTCAATAGACTTTCACTGTCCATCATCCATTTTTTATTTGAAGACACATTTTAACCCTCTAAAACCTGAGCAAATTGGCTTGATTTCACACAAAAAAACAGGGAAAAAAGCAATAAGTAACATAATAAGAGATGACCCAAAAATGAGCAACAATTTACTACAAAACTACAGGAAAACTACACAAAATGAGCACATTAAAGAAAAGTAAAAGAACAAAAATAGATATAGAAATAATATTTATTTTTTATTTTTTAATAATTTTCCAATGATTCTCTTTCTCTTTCTTAAAACATTTTTTTGGTCATTTTCTTGTCACCTTTCACAATTTCTTTTAGCAATTTGAGAGACATTTCATGACAAGTCGCTGATTGTGTTTTTCCCAATTATTTTGAAAAGACAAATCTTACCAATAAGCTCATGTTTCAAAGGTTCAAATACTCATGAATGGCATTTGACCACAGCACAAGAAAACTGATGTCAATTCAGGTTTCAAAGTGTTCACAAAAGAAAAAAAAACACTTGAATGTGCAATAGCTGTTCCTCCATGACAAATTTCAGCAAACTAGGGCAAATATATAGAAACTGAGTGACAGTGGAACCGATATTTCATTCATGTCAACACAGCAGAAGGATCAGAGTGGCAGCCATTTTTATGTGTACCATTGCCATCACGACGTTGTAAAGGGCTAACTTCTGTATAAACAAACCAAGTCGCACATCGGGGTGAGGTTTTGCAGTAAGAACAAAACAGCGTAGTTGTAACTTTATGAGCAACAAGCAATATTATTGATTCAGTGAGCTCCACGCACAGACAAAAAAGAACACTCACGCCAAACACATTATTAATATAAAACAAATACACAAAATATACCAAAAAAATGAGTCCAGTGACGTCTCAAACAAATGACATTCAAGGCACTATGGCAAACGGTTCATGAGTTACGAAAGGTGTGGGGCTGAACTATTTCAGAGAAACGAATAATAGAGCTCAGCTGGGTTCAATGATGCCTCCCATAAGTGTCTCAGATAACTGGTTCTTCAATTATGAGTAGGGGTTTTCCAAAATCATGTGTGAACTACATGTATGTCTGTCTATCTGTGTGTGTGTGTGTATGTGTGTGTGTGTGTGTGTGTGTGTGTAGGTGCATTTTTAGCCAACTGGCATGAAAACAAACAGACACCTTTTCTCTCTCTCTCTCTCAAACACACACATATACACACACACACACACACACACACACACACACACACACACACACACACACACACACACAAAAACATGGCAAAAACCATGGTCGCAAATGAGTTTAAATCATATGTGTAGATCCAATAAGAGCTTACTCAACTAAGGAGAAAGAACACTTAAAGTCTAAAGCCATCGCTGCAGACTAAGATGCAGTGTCTCATTCAGGGACACTGTTTGATGAACCGCTCAGGGCCTTAACTTTGTATAACTGTTAGCGTCATCAAGAGATCTGAGAGGATCAATGCAGAGTATTAATTAGTTCCCTATTTACTTATTTACAACTTACTGAGGTAGTAAGATATTGAGTTTTTTTACTGTACTGCAATGCATGCTGCAATTTGCGACACACTACAGTACATCAGTGGGAAGTTAATCAACTGTTTTATTGGAATTAAAACACTCAGTGCTGATGGTTTGGTTTTGATTACAAGTTAAAAACAACCCTTACAGACAAAACATCTCATATTCAAGCAACATAATATGACTTTTTGGATTATTCATGCTTAGAAGAACAAACAGAAACTCTCAATCAGCAGAAAACAGCAAATTATCTTTTTAAAAATACATTCACCTCCATCAGTCTAAATGGCATTCTCTCATTTCCTGTCTGTGTTTGCATCTGCATGGCACCATCAGCATTCTTGCCAGATGATTCAGATGTTTTTTGCATAATCAGATCAGCCCAATTGCATTACGCTCACAAATTCAATACATTACGCGCTGTTGTGGTAAGGGATTTGCTGGTTACCGTGGATACAGCGGAAGCCAGGTGTCCTGTGCTAGAAGAAGTAAAAGGATTGTAGATTATCTTAAAGCCGTCTGCCATTATTTTGTGTTGTGTGGCACAAAGGGGCATCAGAAAAGAATGGCAAAAACACAAACAACAACCAGTCTGCATGGTCAGGAGCCAGTCTCCTGCCCTCACATGCTGAATGGCTGACTACACACTACACCCCTACAGCTGACCTCTACAAAGCGCCCTGGTTTCCCTGCTCCAGGCAAGGTTACACCGTCCTGCCTCAACTGATTCATTAGTCTCAGAATCACTCTTCATCCGGCCTCTGACCTCGGACCAATTTGCCTTGGGAGCCACTACAAGAAGCTACTGCTCCCAGGGTCACGAGAACACATAAACCCTCCACCATGATGAGGTGAGTCATGCAAACTTTTTCACCTTATCGCGGAGGAGCATCACCGCCAAGAATGGCAATAAGATCGCAGATACAGTCGGGTGAAAGAAGTATCACATGCAGGGTGCTTGAGCTCATCCGCAGGGACAGGGTGGGGAGTTTGTGCATCCGGAAGGAGTAAAACCACGACTCTTTCGTATGGAGAAGGAGCAAATCGAGGTGGTTTTGGGATCTGATTAAAATGTTTCCTGTCTAGAGGTATTCTGGACATGTCTGACAAGGAGGAGACCCAAGGGAAGACCCAGTTTCTGCTCAATGGACTACATATCCCACCTAACCTGAAAAAGTCTGAAAAACCCTTTTGGGACCCAGAAAAGAGGCTGGAAATAGAAAAGTGTGTGAATGGAAATATATACATATTGCACAAAGACATAAACACACACACACACACACGCGGATTCACTCAAAATAAAATGAGTCTGTGGTAAACCATCACAACAATATCTGGCCCGGTGTTTGCAGTGAAATTGCTTTCGCTTGTCTGACCGTATTAATTCACCAGACTCAGAGAGACCTCATAAATCATTCAAAGCTCATATCAGTCATGGGGCTAAAATGATGCCGTGCTCCCCCAAGTCACTGCTGTCTGGCAATAATAGAAGCAGCACACACAAACACAGAATGACAGTGAGAGAGACACAATATGAAGTGTCAGACATCTAGCGCAGGACTTCTGTGCCAAGATACTTGGCGTCACTGAGGGCCAAGTGGCACACAGTAAACCTATTTGTCCATCTAAAGGCGCAATTCTGTATCCCCAGGCCACACATATCCAACCACTGTGACCGCCACTCTGTCTGTCTGTGTGAGTGTGTCAGAGATAGAGAGCATGATGGGGCATGCCAGTGACTCACATGTTAATCTCTTTGGCTTTACACCATCCGCACCAACACCTACAAGGTGTGTCTGCAGGTAAGGGGGGTGTGTGTGTGTGTGTGTGTGTGTGTGTGTCGGGGCTGCACAGGGAGGGTCTTGGTGGCATCTTCCATGAGGGTAATCAGTTATTATGGGATTAACCGGATTATGAAATTCTGTTATTTCACAGACTCCTCTTTCATTTTCATTTACTTTGATCAATGTCTAACAAACATATTGAAGGAACACACACACGTTAAGAGCTCTTTGTGTGTTTGTCTATATGTGCCAAGTCATCTGCGGAGGCTTGTAGATAAAATCTCTGCAAAAAAAAAAAAAAAACCCCACTGTTGCAGTATTGGACTCTTGAATGTAAAACAAGCAACAAAAGCACCTCCAGCCATGAAAACTTAGGTACAGCTGAATCCATGTATCCACATTACTTGCACATTTTGTTTTTTCACAATATTATTGACACAGTGGGGTCATCAACTAAGGCCACGATGGATACAAAGTTAGCTCATATTGACTTTTTAAAACTACTAGTCACACTTCAAAGTGCAAGTTGGACATGAGAATAACAATTTAGAGCAATTGGGCATCCTACAAATGACCTATAACTACAAATTGTTATTTAAAGGGAAACACCACTGACATGAAAAATTCCTGCATATTATTTCCATGGCCCAGGAAAGTTCAATCAATATTTGTGAACATGAACTTCTCTCTCTCAAAGCCAGAAACCACAGAGTCTCAAACTTGTGATGTAAGGGGGTATACAGAGTGGAGATCTCCATAGACAATGAATGACTGCCTGATTTTTTTTTCTTTTTTATACCCAAATGAACTTTATTCCATTGTTAAGTTCTCTGTTCAAAAACAGAAAATGAACCCATACACTCAAAACATTTCCCTAGCAGCCCTCAGTGTCCTCTGTAACATCTTTCCCAACTCATGATCTATGATGTAATTCCAGACTTTATACCCTATGACATCACTTATTTGAAATTTAACAATCTAGTTTTTGGATTTCAGAGAGAGCTGTTCATTTTTGCTAATATTTTTTGGACTGTTTTAGACCAGAGGAATAATGGATGAATTTTGAAAATGTGCATAATTCCACTTTAATTCCCAGTTTGAGCTGAAACTAAAATCCACTGATGGACTGGTAGCTGTACAAAATCAACAATAATTTTGATCAATTTTGTTATTTCATTTATTTATGAATTAAAATGCCAAAAAAATACTGGTACCAGCAGTAGGGATTTTTATGCTTTTCCCCTTTTAATATTATTTGTAAACTTAATATTTTTGGGTTTGGGGCTGTTGGCTGGACATAAGCAATATGAAGACAGCACCTTGAGCTCTTGTGATGGGTATTTGTCACAAGTTTCTGATGTTTATTATTAACTATAAAAATTAACTCATTAATCAAAGGGTTATTGATTCACAAATCATGTGAATCATAATTGTTAGTTGCAGAGCTCACCTTAACACTTGCCTATCACTTTTTGACTAAAGCTACCTCATAACCCTTGCCTGAGGCTATTGCATGCCATTTTAAATTACAAATCCAGATGAAATGGAAAATCAATAATCAAATCCTAATAAATTCTCTAAATCCTCTACATTGATTAGCTGGCACTTAATAAGGTCCCTCCAGGTTCATACCACTTGTGATTTTAAAAAATGCCTTTTAAGTCACTTTTATTCCAATTTTGGTATGAGAAATAAGTCCCTGGATAAATATAACAGAAGTACTTTGGTGATTTCTGGTCAGAGTGAAGTTACAGTACAGCTACCTCGTTATTTCCATTTTGCCACGCAGCATAATGTCAATGTGCCCACCCATTTTTACATTAAACCTCAAAAACACTTCTCTGGTGTGTAGAAATAACAAACTTACAGGAGTTGCAGCAAAAAGTCGAAGTGAACATCATATTCCTCTTTCCACATCGTCTCTCGGAAATTTGGAAAGCAGCGGTTAAAGGCGCGCTGAGGTCCGACCGCCTCATCATCCAGTCGTCGGTAAAATCTGCATCGGCCCGGTTTGTTACTCGACTTCAGGCCAAATCACATTTCTTCAGAGCGGAAGTCGGTTCATAGATAATTACAGCCTATTCTGGTGATAAATTAGTCCGCGGTGTTGTTTCTCCATGGTGTCAACAGGCAGGGAGTGTGTTAGGAGTTTTTCCTTGAAGTTTGTTGGCTGTCTGATCGCTGCTCAGAGGAGAGGATGTTGGGGGCGGGGCAAACCACCGGACAGACTTTTCCTGATGAATTAGACTGTTCCTAGTGGTGGCTGCACAATGGCCCTGTGTGTCCCAGCCAACACAACTTCCTCTGCATTTAAGTGAAAGGCTCTGAGCCAGCAGATCAGTTCAGTAACAGCGGGACGTCCTGTATTTGGACTCAGTTCACTGAAGCTGCTTTCCAGCATGTAGTCATTTCATGTGGTTATTTCTGTACATTCCTCAAGTGTATTGCTTCAATATGGCTCAGCAGGAGTAAATGCAAGAGTAAAGCCACCTAGAAAAAGAAGTGTAACCTAGGGATGGAAGGTCACAGCTCTCCACTGATTTAGCCAAAAAAAATACTTTCTATTTTTAATGTTAAATGAGGACATCAAATTAGGTTTTGAGCTGAAATGTTACAGGGCAGGATAAAAACTGTAAAATAAGCATAAATGTTCAAGAAACACTTTTGCGCTGCCTATTCAAGGCAGGAATATCGTACCAGTACGCCACCTCGCCATTCTGTATATCAGGTACGATCCCAAAATAGGAGGACACAGTTGTTTTTAAGCCACCATCTAGGTAGTAACAGCGCCAAAATGGTGTATGTATAAAGAGGACAGCCCGCAGGACAGGACCATGGGTATTTTATGTGTGGGCCCACCGCAGCAGATTTAAAAAGTAGCTGTTAGCAGTTAGCAACTACCTCAAAGAAGAAGAACAGCGGCCAAAAAATATCGGCAAATTGGGAAAACAATGAGATTCAGGAGCTCCTCACCGTCGACGAGATTTAGCAGAAACAGTGAATGATTGTTATTGCCTTGTTGTGCCATTGTTATTGTTTAGAAAGCTCTGCCGACGAATATGTTCTATGCCACACTTGAGTGGCCCTATAGCGCCATCTCGGTATAAAAAGAGCTTGTAACAGCACCGAAACAAGTCTGTGCAAACAGCCGGCAGGAAAGGACTATGGGTGGGACGTGAGTGACATTTTGATGATGTGTTATGGGTGTGACAGACCATTGGAAAATTTAAAAAGCAGCTGGTAGCATGTAGCAGCTAACTCAAAGAAGAACAACTGTGGCCAAAAATGTCCACAAATTGAGAAAACAATGAGGTCCTTACCTTCCAAGCAGAGGACGAGACCAGCCGCCATATAACAGAGATGCTGAATGATTGTCAATGCCGTGTTATCTCTTTGTTATTGTTTAGAAATCACTGATGATGCATATGTTATATGACACTATAGAGGCAGATGCAGTTGCGTTAAGCATCATGCCTGTCACTCCTCTTTTACTTCCACAATGCTGGCATACTGTCTCAAATCACACCCTGCTTGAGTGGCATAATGCCACTGTTGTTCTGTTCTGTGTAAAAATGCAAAGGCAGCGCAAAGACAGTACTTTGTAGCGGCCCAATAGTGCAATCTCTGTGTAAAAAGGGCTAAAGTAAATAATATACAGTTACATAAGTATACAGAGAGATACACTTTGTGATGGATTATGTCCCCACAACACACACACAACCTGTAGATTTTTGTAAGGCACACTGACACATCCATGCATGCTAACCTCAGCATCTATATTCCTCCTTCCTCTTTCTCATCTGGTGGAAAGAAGAACAATAGAAAAATCAGAGGACAGAGAAGCAGCTGTTGGGTCAAAAGTACAAAATTTGGGGGATGAGTTGGAAGATGAGAATAGAGACAAAACCCCGGAGGAAGTTTGTATGTGGTCAGGCAAGCAAAGCACTTCACTAGATTTACTGCAGCTGTCTTCTGGGCATTATTAGGTACAGACAACAATGGCTAAATTTCAATAATGCTGAAATTCATCAAGCAATGGGACTGGAAAACTTTTTTAGACCAAGCACACTCTGCTGAATACTGATCACACATCAGTTTTTCAAGCAGCTCACTTCCATGACTCATGGCTAACCTTTGTCATTCACACCATGGATTTTTCTCAGACAGCAGAATTTATAAAGCTGTTGCAGCACAGATGTGATGTTCTCATGGCAGCTAACACATGGGAAAAACTGATTCAGTGTTTTGAGCTGTTAGCCAGAGGAGGATTAACCAGATAAGTGCTCCTCACAAACATATGCTGTCTATTAAAAGAAGTCCATCGTTTGCACACTTCAAACAGTCATCCATACTGTCACAATTCCAAAGATAGAGTTAAAAGACAGTCAGGCAGTCATCCAGTTGTGCTCCATGTAGCAGTGTCCTAGAAACCAATGAACTTAAAACAGAAAAAAATTACACAAGGTTACTTGAGAGGTCATGGGACTATGCATACCAGTTTGCATGTGTTTTGTGGAGTTGGAGACTTGTGACCATGTCCCCTGAGGAAATAGGGGGTGGGGGTACAGTTTTCTGGCCGTTTCTACAAGCCATCCGGTACTTATTTAATTGGAGTGTCCATATTCTCGGCAGGAAGTCAAACATGTTTTTAGTGGGTGCTGGTGGACTCCACCAGGGTTGTCCCTTGTTACAAATGTGTCTGTAAGTTTCATTGATAGAATCTTTAGGCGCAGCCAGAGAGAGGACAGCATCCGGTCTGGGGACCTCAGAGTTGCATCTCTGCTCTTTGCAGATGATGTGATTCCGTTGGCTTCATCAGACCGTGACCTCCAGCATGGACTGGGATGGTTTGCAGTTGAGTGTGTAGCAGTCAGGTTGAGTTCCTTCAAGTCTAAGGCCATGATTCTTTTCGGAAACTGGTGGATTTACCCCTGTGGGCTGGGTGTGAAAGACCTCCCCAAGAAAAGGAGTTCAAGAATCTTAGTGTCGTGTTCAAGAGTGGGGGTCAAATGGAGCTTTAATCAGACAGATTGCAGATTGTTGTGGTATCAGCAGTAATGCAGGCATTGGACTACACTGGTAGCTAAGCGGGAAGGCAAAGATTTCAATTTACTAGTAAATTTATGTAAGGACCTCAAATATCCAGAGGGAGCTCAGAGTAGAGCCACTTTTTCTCTGAAAGGAGCCAGTTGGTTCAGGCATTGGATCCAGATACCTCCTGGGTGCCTTCCTTTGTCGGTTTTCCAGGAACATGCTGAGATTATACATCTCATCTGGCTTGGAAACACCCTGGGATTCCTGATGGGGAGCTGGAAAATGATGCTGAGGAGAGGGACTACCTCGATTAGTCGGATGCAAATGCAACCCTGCCCCAAATAACCATCAGAAAATGAATATATAGATAGTTTTTTAATTATAACATCTACAGCCAGTATCAACCACTATTGTTATTAAAATGATTATCATCAAACTTTATGTTATACATTATAAGTAACTGTGCCAACAGAGTTAACCGTTTTAACCATAGGGGGAACCAGAGGGTGGGCATGTTAAAAACAAAGTCACAAAAATCAGTGTTGGAGTACTTGATATCAGTCTTGCTCTTGAGACTAGCCTCTAGACCACTTAGTGTAGTCTCGTCCTCTTTTTGTTTCTGTTAATAGCTGTCATTCCTTCCTGCCCCCTTTTACTGGCACTCCAAGAAAATGAACGCAGGAGACAGCAGAAGAAGCTGTGGCTGTCTGGGCAGAGATCTCAGCCAAAATTTCCAAAATTACACATGCATTTTCATTATTGTTTTTGTTGTTTTTTTCATTATCATCAATAAATGGTATTACTTATAACCAGATAACAGTGATCTCATTAAGTATAATTAGATATTTTACAGACCTGGGCACAATGTTGTGGTAAGGTTTGTTTCTTGTCTCCATTTGTCTCTTTCTAGCACTATTTGTACATAAACACACACAAGACCCAAAAAACACCTACTCAGCATCAAACAATAGACAATGGTGACCTCTTTCAGCTGGGCAAAACGAATTATGTTCAGGTGTGGGATTGTGTTTGGTAAAACACTGAACAGCTTCATCACGAACAACAACTAGAGGATACCTTCTGCCTCAAAGTCAGCCACAGATTCAAAGAGCAGAACAAAAAGAGCCAAAAAAAGACACAAATGTTTTGCAGAGTCTGGCTCGATTTCCACTGAACACATACAGGAAGTGTTGACAGGCGCCTCAGAGGAGAGAAGCCTGTGGTAAGAAGAACCTCATTCAGCCAAAACAGTCATTGGTACAGTACTGTGGGATGTGTCATAAAACATAGAGTCGAGCTATAAATAGAACGGGATAAATCTGTCGGTGCTGAAATGATTCAGTTAGTGTGTGTGTGTCTGTGGTGAGAGGGTGAAAGAAAGAATTTGTATGTATTATGGCTAGTGTTGCAAAAGTGCATATACACATATGTCTATGTGTGTCACTGTGTGTGTCCATATCACTGCCTGACTGAGAGCCAGGAGAGGATAATCTGCAGGATGTTTCAGCAGCGCTATAGAACCACGCTCAGGGTTTTATTCCCTAAATGACATCCTGAAAGATGTGTGTGTGTGTGTTTGCGTGTATGTGTGAGCGTGTGTGCAAGTGAGAAACAGAAATATGGAAAGACTCAGAGTGTGAAAGATAGATATAAAAGCTCCCATATTTGCATCACTGAGTGAGCATTAGGACGTACGAGCATTATGCACATTTTTGTTTACGCATGCATGCTGCTGGGCCGTGTGTCTTTTATGTGTGTGTGCGCTTCTGCGCTTGACAGTGTATATGAAAGAGATTAGTCCACACGGCAGAGCTGCTTCTCTGATATGGAAACAACTGCGCCTGGCTTTTATCTGCTCTGCCTGGGCTTAGATCTAGCAAGCAAGGGGGAGGAACACACACTCACAGCATGTTTCCCAAACGGGATGCACATAGAAACATATGCATGCATGCAAATGTGTGGCCAGAGATCCTGCACACATGTACATGAGTAAAAAGTGTGCATAAGTGAACAGACACGCATACTTTTGAATATTAGTAAGTGCTTTGATGTGACTGTGCATAATGCTCTAAAGTGGCATATCAGTCTGTCTCCTTTCTCTGAAGCATTGCACTGTGTGAGCTTGTTAGTGTGCATACATGCTACACCACAGGTTGCATTATCACATAAGCAGCATTCAACTAGTTGGCTCCGCTGTGTAGATCTATCTGGCTATGTACAGTAGTAAGCGGCTTGACAGACAGAAGGATAGTTTTTTCATGGCAGTTTCAGCAGTCTCCATGGATTAACGTTAAGCTTTAACCTCAATGATGGTTCCCAAAGGACACAGATGGACACCACTGCTAAAGTAACAAATTGATTGACGAGCTAATCAAATGGCCAAATGTGATCGACAGTTAAATTAAAATCCAACCTGACTGACTGACTGACAGGTTCACAAACTACATGATGTACAGCTTAAAAAGCCTGAGAAGTAACAGGCAGGTTTACTGTTTAAGACACTGGCACAGCACTGTCACTGACTGCATGAAAGAAACCTTTCACTTCTTATTTCCGCCTGCTGGATGGCTTGTCTTAAACATCTGCAATACTTGCCAATGTTTCCTATATCCCTGTGGCCGGCTGCCGACTTTACTTCCTTTATCCACTGATGTCAGAATAATCAGTAGTAGCAGGGAGAGGATCTACAGGGAGAGTTTTGCTGAGGTGAGATTAGGTTTCCTCTCTTCACCCAGAGTGTCATCAAAGCTTTGTCTGTTATGGAGGTTGAAACCTGAATTCTAGACAGTCTTTGCCCACGGGGTTGTTAAAAACCTTGATGTGAGGTTTGAAAACCATCTGAATCAATCTAAATATTCTGATTCTATGAAAATCAACGAGTCAGTGGTGTTTCTTGAATTGCTGCATCACATAATGACAACTGTTTATGCAGCTAAAATTCTGTAAAATAAGATCAAGATTGGCTTAAGTAAGGCATGGAGAATTACTACTTTCAGCTGCATTCATGAGGGGCATGTTAGACATGTGTACAGCAGATTTGACTCTCTAACAGAGTTTCTGCAGCAATGTGAGACACATATGTTGATCCAACTGCTTTACGCTGCATGCCAATGTTTTCCTGCAAAGACACACTACTCTCTGTGTCTTGCACTGTTCTGTCATTTACATACACTCTGTCATCAGTAATAACAAACACTCCTGCTGTGTGGCCATGTTCAGAGCTGTGTGCCTTGCAAGCAAAACATCTTTGCCTATAGACTCTTGTGCATTTGTTTATCCAGTAAAATAATGGCTTGTAAGTCTTTAGCCACGGTACTAATGTGGGCTCTGGGTATGGCAGTGTCTGTCTTCAGTCCCCACTATCATCCCGACTGAAATAACACTCCAACTACTGGATAAATTGCCATGGAATTTTGTGCAGATACTCAGGATGTCCAGAGGATGAATCTTTTTAGCTTTTTGGATGATCTGACTTCCGCTAGTTCCCCCATGAGGTCAAAGTTTAAAGTTGTCCTATTTTTTGGTTTATGATTAAATAGCGGCAAAACTAATGGCTGTGAAAGTAAAGCAGATCATCCACTAATCTGAATATTGGCAGTTCTATCCCTGGCTCCTCCAGTCTGCTTGTCAAAGTATCCTTGGGAAAGATACTCAACCACAAAGTGCTGTGTGAGTGTGTGTGAATGTTTAAGCTGAGTTAAGTTTGGTGTGGTCAGGAGAACAGAAGGTGCTCTAGAAGTGCAGGTCCATTTACCATCCGCCTCAGCTATACTTTGTATTTAGAGCTTGCTAGCTAATGTTTGCATGCTAACATGCTAAACTAAGAAAGTACTTACAGTGGCTAAACATCAGCATGTTAGCATTGTCATTGTGAGCATGTTAGCATGCTGATGCTAACATGCACACACCTATGCAAGTGCAGCCTCACAAAGCTGCTGGCATGGTTGTTGTTTTCTTATATCTAGCCTCCCTATGCTCTGTAGCTTGTGAAAAGGAACACAATAAGAGCAGCTCTATCTGCTTGTAAACAGAAGATCAGAATGACGGGAAAAACTCATGGACTGACTGACTGACCCATAAAACAGCTAAATGTCTGCCAGGTTGACTGTATGATTAACTTGCTGTTTTTATCCATCGCTTTGCAGATGCTCTGTCCTGCAGTGAAAACGACTAGTTATCCACGACGCCCAAAGTGCCAAATTGTAAAACTGTGCCAATTCTGCAGCTAACCATAGGGAAGAATGGAGGTAGGGAGAGGAGAGGAGAGAAAGATAGGACACAGCAGCAGGAGAGCACTGTAGGGGAAATAGAAGAGGAGGTGAAAGCAAAAAAGAAAGGAGGAGGACAACAGGGGGTTGGAGATAAAGTAGGATAAGATGGATAAAGTGGAGAAATTAACACAGAGGCATGAGATGGGATGGAGCTAACAAAGAGAGGAAGTGAGGAGGAAGAAGAAGAAGACGAGGAGGAAGAAGAAATCAAAAAGGGCAATACATATAGATATACTGATAAGATAATGTATCAAGCATGTTTTATAGTTTGCCTTAACCCTTTGAAACCCAGATTGACATTGTTTTGTTGTGCTTTGTTCAGATGTCTTACACACCATTTGAAATCCATTAAAACTTCAGAAAATTAATTTGTGTTTTTCTTTCTTCGTAAGAAATGTTCTGCAAATTCCTGAAACTTTTCAGATTAAAAAAACCCCAGAAAATTTAAGAAAATGATCAAAAAACAACCAAAAATGTCTATTTTTTATTTTATATTATTCTAACTTGATATTTCAAATTACATTTTTTCATTTTAATTGTGGCACTTTTATTTTCCAGGTCATTATGTTTTTTACTTTTTTTTTTGCTGATTAATGGAATGACTTTTGTAACATTTTACTATGTTATTGGTAATTTCTGTCATTTCTTGTTGAGTTTCTCCTTGCCTTCTTTCCAAGCCTTCCAATCAAGCCAATTAGCCCACGTTTCAAAGAGTTAATCATTGTTTTGCTTTGACATTAGGAATCATAAAAACATGTGTATTTAAAAAATTACAATAGCCTGTCTATTTATTCACTAAAAGCCTTAAGTTCATCCAAAAAACCCTCCACTGATGCTGTGATGTTTTATTATTAGCATTTTAGCTATGCTACTTCAAGCTACTTCAGTTCAATTTGGCAGAAAAGCAATTCTTTTAAAATTATTCCTGCTTCCTCTATAACAAAACTAACATTGACCGCACTTCAACTGTGATTTCAGAGTAATGGCTTTTACCTCCATTGACTTGCACTGAATTGCTAATGCTTTTAACTCATCCCTTTTAAAATCCTTAAAAAACTAATGGTGAGAGACATCAAGGACTTCTATCTCATGATTAATTGGATACTGTCTTTAAAAACTTAAAATATCCCTTTAAGACTGACTAGCAGATGTATCCACTCTAGATTTAAGTGCTCAAATGTCTGGCAAGCTGGCTAGCACAGAGCAATAATCACGCAATTACACACACACACACACACACACACACACACACACACACACACACACACACACACACACTCACACTCTCTCTCTCTCTCTCTCTCTTTCTAAGACCCTGCTGGGCAGAGGAAAGCTGAAGACGATGATGTCATGACATAAACAATAGCTCATTCAGTTTGGCGCTGGTGGTCAGGAAGCAAGACCGTGCTTAAAGGACAACATCTGTAGACGGGGCAGAGAGAGAAGAGTAAGAGAAGGAGAGCCGACATCTTAAATCCTCAATTCATCCTGTAACTCATACTGAGCTGCCAAAGCATCAGGAGAGTCTGCGTAGAAAATCCCAGCAGTTAGCTGAGTCGGAGGTCTGTGCATCTATTTGGCATTCCAGTAATGTCTGTAAGTGAAACTGTGCAGGGGGGGGTTAACGCTGAAGAACATGCCACAGAGATTGTCTACAGGCCAGCCAAACAGACCTATAGATGTAGTTCAGGTTACATGGAGTTTCCCATATGGTTCCTGTTACCACCTCCCCCTTCAGTGGCTCTGTGCTGTTCTCCTCAACCCTCTTTAGTGCTATTAAGGTAATTAAATGTAAGAAAGTACTGTCAGCTGTTGTACAGTTCCTTGGGGTCTATGCAAATGACGGATAGAGTGGATGAGTCAGAGATCACAATATAGAGTCTGAGCATTGTCATAAATATCAGCTGGCTATCTGAGGCGAAAAGAAGGATGCTCCCGCTGTTCGGCTCCTCTAAGTGATTCATTACACTGACAGGCTCCCTGCATCTTATTTCCACACTGCTGTATAAATTTCAAGTGTTAATCTTGCATATGAACCCACCACACTAGTCCAACAAATTCCGTTTCCATTCAAAGAGGGTCTTTTGTCATGCATAAACCTTGTGTAATTTTGCAGCACTGAGGTTATCTCCCCCAACAGTGCAAGTACACTTTAAGAAAAATGGAAAAAAGCAAATACCCGAGCAGCAATCTGCAGGTCTGCTTCTTGAACTTGCTGTCTGGATTTACCAGGATCTCACTACACTGCCAAAAGGGGAAGGAACAGTTTCATTTTAAATGCAACAATGCTGCTTAAACAACCCCACTGACTCCATAAAAGCTCTCCTACTGCATCGTTGATTTTTTTCCAGCACTGCCTTTTTGCTTGCTTGTTGCTGTTAAAGCCTGTTGTGAGTGTAACATTCACGCTATAATGCACAAAGCCATCCAACCAGAACAGCTACCCTTTTCTCCTTTTCCAAAAACATGGCGGACTTTAAGCTGAGTAACATGAGCCTGATATTTTATGTTGGCTGGTTAGGTTGGCTGGTAAGGATTTGGCTGCCAAATTGGTTTACATGTATGGACAAATGACTTCCTTTTGAACAACCAGACCCCCACATTCACCCCCAACCAACCACCCTGCCCCCTCTGTGAAGGCCCACAGCTGGGTCTCACCATGCTCGCGCCACCTGCTGGTTAAGCCAAGGTCACAGCATATGACATTAATTACACTTCAGGACAACAGTATGATATCTACAAAGCTTCCACTACCTGGCTGCAGCAAGACACACACCGCAATCTGTCATCAGTGATGTAAACACCCATCCAACTCTGTTAGACATCCAAAATGTAAAATAACCTGTTTGCCATTGAGGCTCAAAAAAATGCCCAGTCTATATCCGTGGCTGTATGTACGTCATCTTTCTTCTAGAACAGTTCTTCTAGGACAGTTTAACTATGGTGGAGCATTTGTTACTGATCCATTGTGAAATATGCAGTTTAAGCTTCCTTCACAATTAATAGACAGATGCACAGTGTGTGTTAGATTCCACAGTCACGAAAAATTTCAGCCAGATTTAAAAAATAAAGAAAAAGGCACAACCTGTATGCTATTATCTGTACAAGGCAGAAGGAATAAACATCCAAACTGCCCCAATCTGTGCATTTTCTGCATCAATTTATGGTTTAAATATCTGAAATTTTGACAAAATATAAGTTCTCTCCTACATGTTTTCATTGGGGGAGACAAATGCAAATGTTATAAATATTGACATCTACACCTACATGTATGTATGTGTAAGTTTAAACTACAATGAACACTGCATGCTTGTATTCCTCCGCCAACCAGTCACCAATTTACTTTTTACATCCATGTCCTTCCAGACGCATACATGTGGCCATGACAGCTGATGCTGTAAAGAAGCTACATATTCCAAAACGCAGATGCATGATGCAGATGAATTCTTGAATTTAAGCCGAAAACCTGACCTTTGACCACCAAATTCTAATCAAACATTTGTGCCAAATTTGATGAATTTTGCTGGTGCTGTTCTTGAGATATTGTGTTCACAAGAAGGGGACGGACTGACAACGGGAAAACGTAATGCCTTAAGTAATGGCTGTCACTAGCAAGGAGGAATAAGAACTGCATCTGAGAGCAATGACGGTATTTCACTCCAAACAGGGTCTAGTAGGAAAATGGTTATTTTGGTATATTGCTGAAATCACACTTTAAATCCCCTGTGTGTAGGATTTAAAAACAATTTTGATAACGGCTAGTGATAATATCAAAAAAAGCTGCAATGCACACTGATAACACCCCCCAATATAAAGCCCATGAACTGGGCCAATTTTGACCAGGATTGTCTAACTTATCTTTTAACACCCCTTCTCAACAAGTCCAAGTTCGCTGTAAATACATAAGCATGTAAACATAGGGGCCTAAATGACCTCAAACCGGCCTCCTTACCTGACAGAGTTGATCATGGCTCCACAACCTTCCATGGCACCCTGGGAGTCCGTGTGGTATCCATTAGGGATGGCCCAGCGACCAGGCTGACTCAGCACAAACTCTGACCTGCTCCCAGGTATGGTGGTTCTCAGCGGGCTTCCTCCTACTCCAGCTGCGGCTCCATGGACAGCGCTGTCCTCAGCTGTGAGATCACCTGGACAGTCTGGTCCAGCTTCAGCGCCTTCTTGCTCCTGAACCGTTGCCAGCTCCAGCTCCAAAGGTTCAGGACCCTGTAACAGCGCCCTCTGTTGGATTAGCGGCGTCAGTGGTGCCTCAAAGCTGACGCAGCTGTCTGTCTCATCTGTGAGTGACAGCACGTCCAGAGAGTCCAGGCTGCTGTAGCAGGTCCCGCCCCTCAGCAGGGCAGACTCTACGATGCGCTCGAATGTGGAGCTGAAGCCATCTTTGTTGTCCACTCTACCCTTCTCCCTCTCCTCCTCCTCTTCCTCCTCCTCCTCCTGAACATCCACCTGCTCAACGATCTGCTCAAACGCAGAACTGAAAGTGTCCTGGTTCTCTCTCCCATCTCCCTCTTTCTGAACCTCTTCCTCCTCTTCTTCCACCTCTGTGTCAGCCTGTTCTACAGTAGTCTCAAAGTTAGAGCTGAAAGTGTCCAAGTGTGTGTGAGTCCCCCCGTCGTCTCCTCCCTCATCCTCCTCGCCAGCTTCATCATCGTCTTCATTCCCACCTATGCCATTTGCCAGTCTGTTTTAACGTGGAGAGAGAAAAGAAAAAGGAGAGTGTGAAATTATCTTTAGCATATGACTCAAACACGCGGCACTTTCTTTGTCCAGATTGGCACACATGCAAAGCAGATCATTCATATTCATTGCCGGAATCATTTTTCATTCAGGAGAAGTACGCACAATGGGCAAATATTTCAGCTTGAATAGCCGCACTGACAATTGAAGCAAGATGAAAGATGAAAAAGCACTGTCCAATTTGCTACTTTGTGAATAGCTGGAAGCTCATCTCCCCTGGTCTGTCAGACCTCCACTATTTCATCCCTTTTATTTGTGAGAATATGAATCCATTGTAGTGCTCTGTATTTGCTGCTGATGGAGAGAAATTACTAATAAAGAGTTTAACAGATTAATTTTAATATATGTTCACTGTAATGTGCCATTTTCTTATTTATTATTATGCATTTTATTTTACGTACTTTCTTTTTCCTACAGAGCAAAGCACTAATTAAGCGACATGTTTTTCTGCCACATTTTGAGCTGTTCACCTACTACCCATCACTATCTCTGTTGGTTTAAAATTGGCTTACTGAGTCCTCCGGCTCTTAGGAAAATTAGACCATTTCCCTTCTGTGTTTGTTTTCCTTTCAGCTCATTTAGTTTGAGGCTTTTTGCCTGTTCGTTTTGTAAAATGCAAATTAGGTTAATTATGTACCAGAGAACCACACTGAGAAAACAATTTGCCATTAAAAAAAATCAGCATGGAAAAGTGGCACTCTATTATGATACATGAAAAATAAACAAGCTCTGCCTAACCACAAAAGTCTTAGGTCAATATAAAAAGTAAGAATTAAGGAAGCTTTGTGAGTGTGTGTGTGCATCAAACCGCTTACCAAGAAGAAAACTCATAAATTGTTGATTAAATGCTCATGTGATACTTTGTGCATGATTGTACAGATTCCCATGAGAAAAAAATTACAAAATGTACATTTATATTTATATTTTAGTGTTTAGATATATTTATTTTATATTAGTACTTATGTTTAAATTTTATTGATATATTCTAGACTTTCCTACCTCTTTTAAGACTTTTGAATGGGAGCATCTAAAGGCAATTTCCCCTCGGGGATCAGTAAAGTATTTCTGATTCTGAGTACACAATAAAACATAAATAGGTGAAAGTTTAATTCTATATCATCCTCTGACACCTAAGGGCCCTGATGGCCTAGACACATAAAACCAACGTCAGAGATAAATAGTTCTGACGAGAGCCGACTGTGCGTCGCCTCACGTTGCCTGTGTCTTGGCCAAAAAGTTGCACATGAAAACACCACAAAGACTACAGCTGACAAGCAGCATGTATGTTCTGCGCCTGCATGAGATGAGATTACTCTCCATACCAGCAGACGGCGGTAGTCTGTAATCTTCATTGAGAAAGGGAAATTGGAACACCGCCTTGATGCTAATTAGCCAGTTAGCACATTAACATCACAATCCAATGTTGAAAGAACAAAGAATATCTACCATGCGCCAGTGAACAAAAATACAAACCATCAGGAAAAGTTTCTGCTAAAAGCTAAATACCTAAAGAAAAACAATTGTATCTAATATAGAACAAGTTTGTTTTGATATCATGCCCTCGTCATGCCCACGCCCTGTAGTCGTTTCTTTACTTTCCTCACATGCGTTTCTCTTCTTGTGCGCTGAGCTGAACTGACACTCAGAGTGATTTAATTCACAGACGCCCATTCTGGATAGGCTGAAAAAAAGCAGACGAGGGCCGGCGATGTGGGATTGTCAGTTTAGCTCAGCGCACAAGAAGAGAAATGGAAGTGAGGAAAGCAAACAACTCAAGTAGGGCATGAGATAAAAACAAACTTGCTATTATGGGGTAAGATAATTTTTTTAGCCACTGAGCTCTTTAGCAGAAACGGTTCTTAATGTTTGTTTTTGTTCGCTAGCGCACAATAAATACCATTTATTCCTTCAACATCGGGTTAAGTTGTTCATGTGCTAACTTGCTAACCAGCATCTTTCCAGGTTTCCCGATTTTCCTTTTTTATCAACAAATACACTCTACTGTTGCCTGCTGGTATAGTTATTAACTCTCACGCGGACACGGAGCGCGTGTGCTAGTTGTCCGTAAGTTGCAGTCTTTGCGGTGTGCTCAAGTCCAACATTTTGGCTGAGACACAAGCAACATGAGGCAATGCAACAGACAGCCTTGTTCTTTGATGTTTACTGCATAGACATCCTAGTAATATGAAAAGGCCATTTTCTTTGTTTATTTTATTTAGTGAAGCAAGACACACACACACACACACACACACACACACACACACACACACATACATACACACACATAAGTGTAGGTGTGTGTGTGTGTGTGTTGTGTGTGTGTGCGTTTGTATAGACAGTAAAGGTGCAGCAGTGAAGGTGATATAGTGAACTAACCGCCCAGGCTGTTGAGGGTGAGTTGCCCGCTCCTCTGTAGACGGTTGCATTTCTTCATCTTCCTTTCCCTCCTCCTCTTCTTTCATCCCCTCCACCTCCTGTGTTGCCTCCTCCTCCCCTGTTACCTCCACATTCATACATGCTTCCCCTATCGTCCCTTCCCTCTCTGCCTCCACCCCTCCATCTGTCTGCTGATCCTCATCACCAGCACCATCCACCCTCTCCTCTTTCAACTCTCCTCCCTCATACTTTACCTCTTCCCTCCCCTCTCCTTCCCTGTGTGTCTCCCCCTGTGCCTCCTCCTCTCCCTCTCTGATCTCTTCTTGTTGTTTCCCCTCCTCTCTCTCGTCCTTCGCCCTGGCCCCCGTCTTGTCCTGCTTTGCAGCGCTGTGTGTCTCTGTGGGTGGGTCAGTGGTGGAGGTGGTGGCTGTACTGGGCTCCACTGGGTTCTCTGGTGGGGTGGGAGAGGGCAGAGCCTGCCCCTCCTGGGTCATGGTGCTCTTCACTGAGGAGTGGGGGTGGCTGTCGACTCCAGCCAGAGATGAGCTTTAGATCAGCAACCAGGGAGGACCCTCTGCGGAGAAAAAAAAAAGGAGGCGAGAGAGGAAAAATTAGCATGAAATGAAGACAAAGTACCACGTGAAAATGAGGAGGAGGAGAAGGCAGTGTTATAAAATGACTATAATAACTAAGTCTGATACTGATACAGTCATTTGATTATTTCTAGTCTTAATTACAAGTCACAGAGGTCACCTTCAACAAAGGAGCAGCTGTGTATATGTGTGTTGCAGTGGTTTTTTTTGTGCATATGTGTGTGTGCTAGATGCATACGTCTGGAACACTTTGTCCTCTGCACCAGATGATCCCAAAACAGCTCTGAAAGGAGGGCAGGAAAAGGTAGATAAAATAGAAAGCAGAGGGATACAGGCAGGAAGGCAGGCAGGCACGGAGAGAGATTTGTTTAATACAGCTCAACTGATTCCTGTCAGAATGATCCTGCCAGCTCATCCGCTCTCTGTCTATGTGGAGATTTCACAGCTGAATAACTAACTATGTGTTTCCATCCCTGCTGTGACGGTGCTTTGTGTGAATGCATGACAGTAACCTGAGATTTTAACATGTGTTCTAATAGTCTACTCACACTTGCACTGTCGGTTGCTGCTCAGCCATAGGCAAGACCCCTGTACTGCAGGTCTTCCTCTATTCTTACTGAGGCTCAAGGGCAAATTGTAATGAGCAGCACTTAATTACGCTTCTGCAGAGCTAGTTATGTTTCAGTCAAGGCAGGCTGATTTATTATTCTTTTTATGAAAAACAAGATATTGTGAGTATTTAAAAAAAAAGAAATTAATCTCTTCATTTTTTAGATACAATCTGATGGATAGTGTGAAGAATGTGATTAGTGCAGAAACGATTGGCTGCTTAATTAGCTGAAATAAATTTAATCATTTGACAATTTTGACAATTGATTAATCTAAAGGTGTTTGTCATCATTTGAATCTTCAAGGTCAGGAATGAACTTGCAATTTTACATTTTAAGCCCATATGGATAAAAAAAGTCCTTATGCTGTTCAGAAATGAGCAAACTTTATCTGCTGAGGTGGATTGTCTGATGTGACTGAAAGCTCCAGAAAAGCTATCAATAGACCCTGTGCTGAGATCGTTTTGCCAAAAGCTGTTTTCAAGGTCAAAAATCAACTTTAAAACTCATTAGATTGGAATATTTTTTCTTTCAGTCTAAATACATATGCCATATTGTGCTATACATTGCTATCATCAAGATGTTCTTATTAACATAGAGACATTGATTTCCCAAACCTTTAAGTAATGAACAATAATTTAGAATTATTAGGTCTGTTGTTACCATAGACTGTACAAAAGAAGAGGATATAGCCACCATGACATCACCTATTGGTTTGTGGGTGAACGTTTTGAAGCCCTGAGTTTGGCATCTTGTTTTTATTGTTTGTGTTTGTTTTGGGTCAGAAGTTGAACAACAGGGTGGAGCTGGGGAGAATACACATTGCTACATCCTGTGATGAAATAATCAGATCCTTTACTTAAGTCAAAGTACTAATACTTCATTGTACAAATACTATGTCACTCGTTAAAGTGCTGCATTAAAATGTTGCATAAGTTAAAGTGTGTACCAGCAATCAGAAAAGTTTTCAAGTATTAAAAGTATAAGTACTCAGTACTGAAATTTTAAATTGTCTTAATAAATTTTTTTTTTTTTTAAAAGCAGCAAGTCCTAATATTTGAGATGCAGGAACCATGAAAAGTTCAGTTTCTAATCGATTGACTAATTGTTTCAGCTGCACTTGTAAATCTTCATATTGTTTGTGTGCAAACAAAATTGTATTGGAACAAGTAAACAAAATATTAAAATAATTGTAGTGGATTAAAAAGTACAATATTTCCCTCTGAATTGTAGTGGAGTATTAGTAGAAAGTAGAATAAAATTAAATTATATACATTACATACTTATATAAAGTAAAAGTACCTCAAATTTGTGCCTCAGTGCAGTGCTTGGGTGAATGTACTTAGTTATATTTCACCTCTGTCTACACCTCTTTCTAGATTCTGTGAAAGTGATTTGTCAGTCACAATGTAGCCACGCCCTGTTTTATCTTCTTTTTTTACTCTAAATGGGACCATGAATATCATGCTGAATTGAAAATGACTTGAAACTAGTGATTGAGACTGTAAACTCATTAGGAAAATGCTTACTAAGGTAATAAATCAAGTGAGAAGTAGGCACATTTTGTCAAAGACTTCTACACAATCCGAGTCCTTTTTGCCCCCCCCCCCCCCCCCCGCCAAGACAAAACATGCAGGTTTGCAACATTTCAGCAGTACTTCACTTTTCAGACCTGAAGGCTACATCTCCTTCTTTTGACAGTCTATGGTTGTTACATATATCCGATGTCTCAAGTGGCATAATATGATGAATGTGACTATGGAATTATAGCTCAATGTGACGATGCAATTTCACTTTGATGATGAAAAAAATGCATTAAGATGAATGAGGTATGTATGTTGTTATATCATTTTCATTTGATATGGCATCAGTCAAGCTTAAGCATATTTTGCAAAATCAAGTTTTATGAAGCCCAACCTGTGTTGGAGGAGAGGAGTTTGGATTGCGATATTGCTGCAGAGTGCAGCCAGAAAGCAGCCCTGTCTGCCTGATACAGACAGTCCTTTGCCACATAAGATCTCTGCTCTGCTGAATCATCGCTAGCAGGGGACTCACAGCACAGCTGCAGCAACATTTTTGCAGGGATTCACATCTTTCCTGATGGCATGCAGATGCAGGTAAGGACCTAGTTAGGCTGAAATTAACATACTGAATGCTGCCAACAAAACTCTGTTGCTCAATTTCTAGAATTTCTGCATTATTTTGATCAAATTGTGGTGAAAAAAACAAGATCATGACAGAGAGGAAAGATTTGTGGCAGGCTAGGATGTGAGCCAAATTTGTATCTATGATGTTGCAAGTGCTTTGGCTTAGCCCTTGAGCATGAGTACACCACAGGCCCACTAAATGTTTCATCACAGCTGCAAAAAGATGATGCAAATTATGCAGAACCAAGAGAGTCAGGCAAATTGCTCCCTCATTTCAAGCTCGTCTCCTAATTACAGTAGACCTTTCTTTTTATTTAGGACTTTTATGTTGTCACCCAAATGCAACATCAGAGTTGAGTTCTCAATCTCAATCTCTGTGGCAAATGTTATTGTTGGAGCGCACAAAGCCAAGAATAAGACAACTTAGAGTTTGGAAAAAAAATGTACTCTGTCACTCTGAGAAGTACAAGCTGTAGAAAAAAATAGTATAACATCAGCAAGTATGTGTTATTTTCTCACAACCAAGAACAGTGTGTTTCTGCCAGCGTCTTCTAATCCCTCTCACTCTTACTGCCGTTGAAAGAGTGATGCTCTCAAAGGACGCTCTGACTGAACCCCAACAAATTCTTTCTGCATACATGATCAGTGATTGGCCTACTCATTCTTTTTTTCATAAGAAGGAGCATGGGAATCTTATGAATTATCTATTAACACCAGGCAGTTTGTTTCAGTGTACTCCATCTGCAGAACCATCGATCATATGCCTCTTGACAGCATGGATTGGACATGATTTATTAACTCCATTATGACTTAGAAAGGTACAGTACATCTGGAAAACTGGTAATAGAATATTTATTTATTTTCATGAAACATTGTCATGACTAATCAGAGAGTTGTAAGTACAGGGTTTCCACACATTGTCATGGAAAAAAATTCAAAACTTTTCAAGGACTCAAAATAATATTTTTTTTCTTGCCCCACTTACCCGGCATTTTTCAAACATATGAAATTCAAACTCGATTCAAACATAATTTCAGCATCTCATCTCTCATCAAATGGTGTCATTTACATACAGCCGTTAAATACACCCATTTAAAGCTGTATTCCCCTCATATAATCCAAAAGCTCTTAAAAAAATTATTTGACGTACATGAAGGGAGAGACAGAGACGGGAGAGAATATGAAGAAATGTACATGATGAACAAACAAACAAAAACATAACATAACCAAAACGTTGTAACACGTCAAGGCATATTAGAGCTACATTATGTCATCAGCTACATTAAACAAATTCACTGTTATGTTACATTCATGTCATTTGATTCCATGATCATGGAAACCCTGTACATATGAACTCAAATAATCCTTAATTCAGGTATTGAATATCTGAAACAAATTTCCATCTACTGGAGCTCACATTAACATGCATGTACTAAGCATATGCAAACAAACAGTTTGCATCCGTTTATGCAATTACACAAAATGCATTTGAGCGTATTAACACACAGTCAATTCACACACACACACATAAACAAAACAGTGACACATCCCCATAAATGGAAACAGTGAACAGTTATGAAACTAGACACGCAAAGTGGGAATTCTCTCTCTCTCTCTCTGTCTCTCTCCCTCTCTTTGTGTCTCCAGTGTCCTGTTTTTCTCCCACTCTCTCTTCTTCATCTGTTCTACATTATGTTTTCTGCTATCTCACAGTCTAACTCAGCTCTCTTTTCTCTGTTTCAGCCTCTCATTTCTCTGTGATTGAGGTAAATGGGTCTTAGCAAGCAGAAAACGAGAGACTGTGGAAGTGAACAGCACTATGAGGAGGAAGGGAAGATGTGCTCACACACTCAACATAGATGGATCGAGAAAAACACAGTCAATGATAGAGAAAGTGTGTGTGTGTGTGTGTGTGTGTGTGTGTGTGTGTGTGTGTGTGTGTGTGCGTGTGTGTGTGTCTGTCTCTTTGTGTCTCTGTGTATACAATGGCTATCAGGAAAGACTTATTGCATTCCACTTTTGTCAGCAGAACACTGGGGCCCTTAAGCCTTATCAATTTCCTTTAATTGCGATCGGACCATCTGTCAATCATGTGAACGACACACAATCACACATCTGACAACATGCCCATCCAGACATATAAACTAACCAATCCAGTGAGGATGACGCTGGATAAAAGGCCAAGTCGCCATTAAATAGCTCTTCTCTGTCTCTTGTGCCTTTTATATCTCTCTCAATCTCTCTGCCTGTCTTTCTGCCTCACTCAGACATACGCACACACTCTCTGATGCACACACAAACGCACACCACAACGCACGCACAGACACGCACCATGGCGTAATTTATTGATCCCAGAGACACAGAGCCGCAGTCCGCTGGGACTTTCCAGCGATAAGCATGACTGGTCTGTATAGGCAGAAAGATGCCAAAGAAACACTTTTGAGGTAATAAGACTGGAGGCTAAAGAAATAAGGAAAACACTTCTCCAGAGAGAGCAGGTCTATACTGGAATAACAAGCCGATCCAGCTCCTGCACTGTGTCCTAAAGTTCAATATTGTGGTTTGACTAGGGCTGGGGAATATAGCGATATTATATCAATATCATGATATGAGTCAAGATACTGTATTCAATTTTGGCTATCGTAATATAGTAAGTGTTGTTTTTTCCTAGTTTTAAAGGCTGCATTACAGTAAAGTAATTTCCTGAACTTATCAGACTGTTGTGGCAGCTAACTTTTATTTGCCTTTAATAACCATCTCATTCTACTCACATTACTGATGATAATTTGTCAAAAATCTGTGTAAAGAAAGCACCAATAGTCAACCCTACAATATCATTACAATATCAACTTTGAGCTTTATGGCCAAAAACAATGTGATATTTGAGAGTCTCCATATACCCAAGCCCTCAGCTTGACTGATCAACCCTTTAAAACCTGGAGCGACATGACTTTTCTTGTTCTACTTTCAGATGCCTTTCACAATGTTAAAGTCTGAGCAAATACGTGTGATTTAATCAAAAAAAGGCAATAAGAAACTTGATAAGAAATGTTCCCAAATTGCAAGGATTAATAATAGAATGGATATATATATAATAAATAGAAAATATGCTTGCTATATATAAGATATCTTATATAAAAAGCTTGAAAAATTTTGCTTTTCCAGTTCATTTCCTCACAGTTTTTTTTGTTCTTTTTCACAACACACACTTTATGACACACACACACACTTCAAAAAAGCTTGAAAAATGCTTTCTACTACACACACACACACACATATATATATATATATATATATATATGTGTGTGTGTATTTATCTTAAAGTTCTAAACACACATACATTCGCAAACTGGTGGCCGAGGCTACCATACAAGATGCCGCCTGCCTATCAGATAAAAATTAATGTAACATAATGATGGCACAGCCATCAGGAGAAATGCAGGGTTCAGTACTGCACCCAGGGACACTTTGAAATTTAGACTACTGCTCCAAATATGTCCCACATCAGAAGTAGCAACTGTAACTCACACTACTTAGATAGTATGACTACAACGCTAACAGTCAGACGAACCGTTTTGGAATAATGTTTGAATACTTCCATTCCTGTTCTTCTCTTTCTGTCAACACTGTGAGCAGCATGCATGGTTAATGCCCCTTTACCTTTCATACTCTATGCCAACAGTTATAAACAAAGGCTTTCCGTTGAAAATCTGTAATTACTCAGAATGTTTAGTGCCAATCACCGATTACTGGAGACAGTATCGACCAAGACTTATCACCAATCACACTGACGATTTGAAGCCTTCTCCTTATCATACATTACTGATTTACAGATTTAACTGTCTTTAATAGCATTGTATGTTAAATATAAAAATTAAGAGATGAGAAAGTATATTGAAATAATTATTCAGAGAGACAATAACACACTGTCATTTTAAAACAGTGTTTTAAAATAGAAAAGGTTTCTCCATACGTGCGATCGTTTGAGCACCAGTTCAGATATTTTCTCCGTCCGTACTAACACATCTGTAAACACACATGATATGACCATTCAGATACAGAGGGAATGCATGTGTCGGCGTAAACAGTAAGCAAAGCATCTAATCTGCGTTTGGTCACTCAGAAAATACTACAAGGAAGAACAGCAATGGCGAAAATAAAACCAGAGATTTCTTTGTTTGGGCTGATGACAGGGTAAAACTGTTACCAAAGGTAACGTATGAGTGGAAGGCAGTCAAAGTGGAAGAAAACGTAAGACTGGGAGTCGTTGCAAAGCAAATATGGTAAGACTAAAGAAATTCTGGAGGTGAATGTGGATGGCAGCATCCACATCATTTAAAATAGTCTCTGTTTCTGTGCGTCCAAACTAAAACTTATTCCTGGAGTTTTCAAACTTAGCAAAAACATAGTAATAATAACGCATTTTAAAACAAAAATGCATTAGTGTCCATGTAACCTTGTAGCAGCCTGAAATGCTAGACTGGAAAAGCCATTTTAGCAGGACCATAGAGACCACCAATCAAACCATTTCAAACAAATATCTCCTAATAATGATTGCTGCCCGACCAGTCAAAGCACCCTTATTAATCACCAAACCCCGCTGATAACTGGATACTTTTTTGTCCTGAAGCAGGGCATTTAACGCCTCTCCTCCTCAAGTGGAGCTGCACCATGACCAGATGTTATTGGCAGTGACTGAATGTAACATGGCGCAGTGGAGTGGATTACCCAGGATTCCCTGAGAGTTTGACAAATGACAGGCCTGCACAATAGAGAATAAAATCATTTTGCAGCTTTTCTGACACAATACCATATGACTTGCAATATTGCAATATGAAGTGATTAAACTGGAGCCTTAACATTATATTATAAAGACTCGTGCGCTGCATAAAAACCTTAAATCTCCTTAATCCTTAATCTCTATCTATCTATCTATCTATCTATCTATCTATCTATCTATCTATCTGTCTATCTATCTGTCTATCTATCTATCTATCGATGGTTTTTATCTGTTGGTAAATCATTCTGAAAGCACTATTCTGTCTGCAGACACTTGTGTTGGGCATCACTGCACCACCTTTATCTGAGTTTAAGTGGTGGAACAGTCAGTCAATTGACCACTTTTAACTTGTCTGACCTCATTACATTTGTAGTGCTGCCCGCATTCATTTAAAAGAAAAAAAAAAGAAAAACATTTGTGCAGGTCTTTTGTTTGTGCTGTATGCCACCATGAGGGGTTTCTAACTGAAAAGCACCACCACAGTATTCACAAGTGGTGTGAGGGACACACTGTTGGTGCTTCACTGCAGTCACCGTCATCGAGTAGATTATCTGTTCTTCTGAAATGTTAACTGAGTCACAAATTGAATGAGTTGCCCACACAGAGATACAAAACCACATCAGTGTCACATATTTTATATACCGTATATTTTCTATACTATTTTGGTAAACGACAGAGAAAGACAAGACGGCAATGAGCAACTTTACATAAAATGACCCAAAAAATAGCAAGAAAAACTTTACCAGAAAATCAACTGAAAGTAGACATAAACACAATAACATCATCTTGAATTTTGTTGGGTTTTTTTTCTTTTAGGAAATTTTCAGGTCATCAAGTCATTTTCTTGTCACCGTTTGTTAATCTCTTGCAGCGTGCAGGACTTTTTTTGCCAGGTTGCTCATTGCCTTTTTTTTCCTATGTTTGCAAAAGTAATCAAACAAATTTGCTCAGGTTTAAAAGATTCAAATGCTTGTGAACGCTGTCTGAATACAGCACAAGAAAACTGATGCGGATCCAGGTTTCAAAGGGCTGCCCCATCAAGCCCACAAGGACAACCCTCTAAATACTTCTAATAAAAAAAGCTAATTAGTAACCAAAATTAATTTATGAAGCTATCAGCTCAAAACTGATGGATGCTGACCAGATCTGAATGCTAAGACTTCCCTGCTCCTGTTCTCATTTCTTTATCAGACACATGAAGAAAAACACTGCAGTCTTATACTATTAATGACCTACTGACCCTGTTCATAATATGCAGGCTGAGTGCAGCACTGGCAATGCAGCCAACACATACATACATACATACATACACACACACACACACACCTACACACACACACACACACACACACACACACACACACACACACACACACTCAATGCAGAGATGGAGTCACCTTTCAAAAATGCTGTTGTGCTACAAGCACAGATGCAGACAGAGGAAGAAAAATCATTTCCTGGTCTTAAGCCCGGGAAAGGAAAACAGGAAAATACGGAGTTGGAAGTCGTCCAGGGTGTTCTCCAAGCCTGGCTACCAGTCACACCATTATGACCACAGAGCCTCCAACAAGCCACACCAGCCTACTGGAGCGTAAGAGTCAGCCAGCTCTCAAATCACCCCAATATGTCACTTCTGTGCTGTCAAGGTCAACTGTCCACTCAAGCTTTGTCACTCTACAAACGCTTACATCTAAATACATGCTCACAGTAATGTGGTGATTTATCTCGTCTTTCCCCGGGCATTTCCGTTTTATCATGCAAATTCACTCTATCATACATACATACACACACACACACACACATACACACAAGATGCCCTTTCTGGCATCTGAGTGATTTGCAAAACTGCATGGTCTCATGTTGGAATTTCAGTGTTAATATACATTAAATATTCATGTGTTTCACATATTTGCAAACCAAATAATATTTTGTCTAAACATGGTTTAAAAGATTTCTTTAAGGTTGCATACTAAAAGGTTTTGATACTGTTGTTTCTGATAAACCATTGTGTCATTTGAGCCATTAGAGGGATAATTAGAAGGATAAAAACAAATAGAAGGACAATAAGAAAGAGAATCAGGAGAAAATGAAGATGTAAACAGTTCGGTCTGGTGCTGCTGCTGGTGTCGGGATGTCTGACACCTTGAGTTCAAGACTATTACATTGGAGGGAGCTGCACTTTGGTCTGGTAGAACCTACATTTGTATTGGGGGGAATGAATTACAATGGATCTAGACTAGACATGTAAATGTCTATAATTAAGATAATAGTGACTGTGCTTTCGGGGATAAAAAATAACCTGCTATCAAACACCTGTTTAAAAGAAGCCACCCACGTCCTGTAAGAAAAAAGATAAGACCAGAAGCTTAAACTGCCATAAAATAACTATATTTTTATAAGATTCCTGTATATGCGGTTGGGCTTATGGTGTTATATTAGGGATCAATGATAATATCGGCATGTAATCAGTATCAGCAGATGTTGGTTTTAAAACGAAAGATTGGAATCAGTCAACATACTGATTTCTGACAATATTACCAACCAATGTTTTGTTATTGAAAAAGTGAATGTGTAAAGAACATTATCCTTTTGAAACCTGGGCAAACTGGCTTGATTTCTTTCAAAAGCATGTTAAGGCGATGACCAATTGCAGAGGAAATTAGCAAGAAATTAGCAAAAAGTACAAGAAAATTACTTGAAATTTAGAAAACCACAAAACAAAAACAAATTTAATCAGAAAAGTAAAAACTACTTGAAAATTATAATAAATTAAAACTAATTTCAGGTATATAATTATGATAATTGTATATATAAAATACACAATCAGTTATATAAAAAAATATTCTTAATCTAATAAATACTTGCAGGAGATTTCTTGCCAAGTTACTAAAGAAATCAAGAGAACTTCAAGATAAGTCACACACATCCCGTAGTGGGTGCTAGATCCAAGATAAACAAGATGAAACAGGCAACGTTTTGAGCCAGGTTGCTCTTCCTCAGACTGAGGCATACTGGCTCGAAACGTCACATGTTTTTGCAGAACAAAAATCCTTTAATGGGAGCTTCCTGGTGTGCGGATCTCAATCTTTTTACATTTGAAAGAAATCAAACCAATTTGCTCAGGGTTTAAAGGTTTCAATAACTGTTAAGTTACAAAAGGGTTAACCCTGAGTGGAGGTATTATCCTTATTTTGCGCAATAAATGAATATTACATACACTTAAAAGCACTGTATTTAACATCTCCATCTGCTGGTGGGCCATCATGATAAGAGTATGCACAATATTATGTTAATTCCACTACAGAAGAGACTTGATGATCGCTAAAATTAGGTAGCAAAAGAAGTGCATGTATGGATATCAGTATCGGTTCCTGGCCAAATGAGTTGTTATATCGGCATGTTGGATATAAAAAAAAATCCAATATTGTGTATTCCTATTTTATAGTTCTCTATAAGTCATCTGTTGTCAGTATATAGCTACTATCCGGGCTTTAACATGTGAATAGGATAACAGGATATACTTTAAAATGTGTAATGAGATTACTGTGTGCCTGGTCCTTTTTCCAAAGTGTCTTCCAATACTCTTAAAAAGACATAAACAAACACCAGATAAGACAGGGCTTATTGTCTCTCTCTCCTGTCTCTCTCTCTCTCTCTCTCTCTCCTGTGTGTATGTGTGTGTGCGCGTGTGAAAGAGAGAGGGAGAGAGTGAGAGAGCCCAGCGCGAGACAGCCATGTTCTCCCAGCCTCCTCGAGCCCAGTAACCATGACAACAGGATGGCTGGGAGACACGGTTCAAGCTCAAATGAGGCCGGTGTCTTTCTTTTCCTCCAAAATAGACCTTGGTCGCGTTTCAAGATCGACTTGTCCTCCTAAAAGCGGAAAGGAAACGCTTTTCTCTTTCTCTTCTCGGAGGGGAAGAGAGAGAGAAAAGAAAAACACACCTCCATAAAAATCCCACGGCCCGCACGGTGCATATCTTTCAGCCTATATTAGCTCCACAAACACGGCTGTCCTAAAGCCTGCCGGTGCGAGCAGGCTGCAGGCTGTGTGTGCCTTTTTGGTCACAGATTAGCAAGAAAAACAGGAAACCTCAACACAGCCTCCATGAGAAATGCCCGTCTTACTCATGAACTAAAATACGCTCCATGATATCTAAGCAACGTTAAATGCCGGTCAAATTGATTTTTTTTTTTTGCGCTAACGCAGCGCTACTAGCTTAAAAATAATAACACTTTGAACGTGTCCGGTATAACGTTTCTCCACTCACCGGTAAAATGCGCTCAGTCAGGGGCTGGAAAGCAGAGTTTTGCGGTCTCTCCACATCCACACCGGGGAATAACACTGACAGACGGGCTCTTTTTTCTCTCCACGTCCTTCCCAGCTGCCCCCCTCTCACCGGTATGCGCGTGCGACCGTTGTTCACGGCCGCCGTTGAAGCTCGTGGTGTCGTCTCGCGCCTCCGCTCAGGCTGGTAGGGGCTCGCGGGAGGTCCAGAGCGATTACTGAGCGGCTTGATGAATGGATGGATGAACGGAGGCGTCCTCTCCGTCTCCTCCTCTCCGCGGAGCCTGTGTGTGTTTGACTGGCAGCTGAGAAATTGTAATTCCGCTCTGAGGACTGCACGGGAGCACCATCACTCTCCCGTGGTTACCGCGCGCTGTGAACGGGACGTGTCTCGAGGGCCTGTTGATATCAGACACTGTAGCCTGCAGTGAAGATTAGCACTGACAGTTGTGTTGACACAAGTCATTCTCCTCTCTGGCCAAGTATATAACTGCTCAGACCTAGAATGAATTTAATTAATATAGGGTAGGCTTGAACTTTATCACAGGAGCTGGATGCAGAGTGAGGGCGTCAAGTAGTTCCCAGACTGAGGTCCATGGACACCCAAAGGACCTTGGGAGGGTTACAGGATGTTCTCAGAAGAATGAGTTATTCGACTTGGCAAATATTTCGCCGATTTCACCAAACTCAAGTATTGGGAACACATGTTTTTTTGGAAGAACGTCTGGGAATTGACCAGAAAAACAGAGCATGTTGATTATTTACAGACAAGTCAAATAGTCCTGTCCAAGGTCCAAAGTCCTGCAGCTGTCATATCCAGGATGTAGCATTGGTCATGCTGGAGTTTGGTTTAGATAGGAATCTGTTGTCTGCAAGGAAAAACATGACCCATGAAACACTCAATAGCCTTTTTTTAAAATAGATTGTAAGATATTCTTGTAAATAAAACAAATTAAAATATAATTATGCCAAAACAAGTGACGTAAATTCAAAAGACAATGCAACAGAGATTTACAGCTAAAATATGGGCTTAAATTATGTTGTGTAAGTAACGTCCCACACTAATGATAGAGAATTTAGATTTACTTGGCATGATACTGTGCCCTTTAAATCAGTCTCAGATATTTGTGTTCAGTTCTGGCATGTTGTTATTTCATTTAACAACAACATTTCCCTGATCTTTGACCTGATGGTTACTGTTAGCCTGTGATGTTGGTCTACTAGAGAGTCACTATTTATTTACTGTAATTACTGTCAGGGGCAGAGCAAGTGGGGGCTCCTGGGGCTACAGCCCCAAATGTATTCTCAAAAGCCTTGAATCTATACTATTCCAGAAAGAAATTTAATTAATTGAGTTAATGATTTTCTGTTGCCCTAATATTAAATTCAGAGTATTGCACATATACTTGACATCGTTGGAGGTCACTGATTTGTAATTAGAGCAGCCCAAATTATTATGTCTTGGCTTAAAATGCAGCAGGTTTTAACAGGTATAACAAAAAATAGATTTCTAGATTAGTAATACCGTTGACGCCTAATTCCTACACTACCTATATGTAATTTAACAATTTAACAGTAACATCAGACCATTTACAGCCCTTTTTACACTGCCTGTTCAAGGCGGGAAAATTGCGTCGTTATGATCGTAAATGTTCTGTATAAAAGGCACGATTATGGAACGGGGTGAATTGTCTTGCCTTTAAGCTGGCACAGGAGGGAATAAAAGCAAGGGGACAGGCAGCAGGATGGGACTATTAGCTGCCTTGTAATGCCATTTGGCATTTGTTAGAAAGCACTGTCAGCGCATCTGTGTTGTCACACTGGAGGCTGATGTTGTGTTAAGTGTCAACTCCACCACACCTCTTTTGCTTCTGTGGTGCTGGCATGCTGTCTAAAATCCCACACTGGAGTGGCATGATGCTGCTGCTATTTGGTTCTGTGTAAAAATGAAAAGAAGTGACTTCATAGCGGCTCTAGCGTAATCTCTGTATAAGGAAAGGCTTTTGCCTCTTTTTAGGTGGCAGGAGTGACATAAGTCATCCTCATCATTTGCTGTGTTGGTCGCAGAACAAAGAAAGTTGGAGAACGAGGCTCTGCAGGATGATTTGTTTTCCTTGTCAGCTATCATGTTTTTCCTAAATGATATACAGATTTTTAGGCATTCTATTATCTCATATGGTTCAAATAATTGTTCATATAGCTTCTGGAAATAGGGTAAAAAAAAATCTCTCCAGGAAAGCATGGCCCCAAATGTTTACAATGTCTGTCTCCACCCCTGATCAATGAGAGCAAGGATAGCATTAACAATATTTCAAGAATGTCACTTTTTTTTTAGAAAATAAAGTTTTCCATCTATCCATTCAGTAACTGAGCAGAGCCTATTCCAACACATACTGAGCGATAAGTCGGGTACATCCTGTTTATCACATTTTTCACAGAAAATATTCTCTATTAAAATTTCTCTTGGTCAAATTTTTGTAAGCAATTGAGAATGCCATCAGAGTTAGTGTGACCACATAAAGCACCTCATTACTTGTGGTATTAACAGTATTTTCTGCTGATCTTCACTAGTTCCTCTTTTCTAAAGGTGCCAGTCATTCTGGAAGAAACCGTCAATATTCCTTCCTTTGTGGCGGGACTATAATTACGGCCCATCTAAAAGAGAAATACCACTAATTAAACTGCTGTAAAGAAGACAATCAGTTATGTAGGCTGCTGGAGAACAAAGATGAATAGCTTTGAGTGTTAGCTGACATTTTCTGAAAAACTTTGATTTGCTATTAATAGAGTGTACATGCTTTTGTGTGTCTATATTTATATACATACTTTGTCAATCTGGAGAATGAATTGGGGGTCTGATTTTTTTTTATTAGACAGACAGAGCGACAGTGATAAACATGGTTTGAAATATCTGCGATTGTGCTGTCAAACAGAAAATGATGCTCTGAGCCTGTGGTGATGCTGCCGTGTTCGTTCTGATGGATGGCAGACGATCTAACACAAAATGCTGAAATTCTTTGACAGACAAGCAGTTCATATCATCTGCCAACATATACTATAAATTAGCCTCTGTTTTCACTCTGCCCTTGACAAAACCTAAAGGACATTTCTTCCACTGTACCAGCATGCGCGCACCACCACCCAGTTTTCACTCCCTTTCAACCTGCTCTTTCACTCATCTCCCACGTGTAAAACCAGTAGAGTTAAATCAAGCCAAGAGCCAGTGAGAAACCATTTGTATTGTCTTTCAAACATACAGCGCTGTGAGAGTACCCTCTTACTGGTGTACCTCAAGGTCATAAACAAAAGCACAGCAGCAGTATACAATAACACATATGGCTCTGCATTGTTTGCTGCCAAAACTGAACAGTGTTTTTCTTCAGGGATATTCAGGAATACAAACCTTAATGCAAAGCAGTGCCAAGCTTTAATGTAACGTCTGCATGGATTTAGAACTTCAGCCTCCAATTCAGTGATCGTCAGTGATCAATAGCACTTTAGAAGGAGGCAGAAGAAGAAGGGAGTGGCTGATAAGGAGAGAGGAGGAGGAGAGAAAAGAGGATTTAAGAAGAAGGAGAGAGAGATGCAGGAAGCAAGGGTGAGGATGTGGACAGAACAAAAGAGCCTGGTGTGCGTTTGAAGACAAGGGGAGGAGAAGGTTAGAGAGGCGAGGCCCAAAGTGAGACAGGTAGAGGGGGGTTATGCAAGGAGAAAGGAGGGGAGCGGGGGAGCAGATGTTTGAAGATGACAAAGAGAGTTCAGAGGATGCACGGATGACCGGAGAGAGAAAGCAGTGAAAACAGTTTTGGGGGAAACCCACTGCAGACGCAACGTCAATCCTAATTACTAATTCATTAACCTGCCCGGCTCCCTTCCCCCTCAGTAGCCACACACACAAACACACACACACACACATACACACACTTGCACTCACTGCTCCCTGTTCTGTCCCTCCTCCGTGTCCCACGAGAGGCGGAGGGATGGATGGATGCAGAAATGAAGAGGTGGGTCTGCGGCTAAGTGACATCTGCAGGGCCGTGACGCCTGCAACGTGTTGGGGACACTGGAAATCCCTGATGTGACAATGGGAGGGGAGGGAGGGGGAGGTAAGTGGTGAGGAGAAAAGCTAACAGCTTGCGTTTTGGTTTGTTGGGGTGGGTAGTCTCCTGCGATGATGTGTTAATGTGCATGGCTGTGATGTCAGAGTATGTAGATGTATGTGTGCCATCATGCATGCATTTACCTGTGTGTGTGTTCTTATGTGCAATCACAATATGTGCTGGCATGACGAGCATGTTCATGCATGTGTGTAAGAGTGTTAACTGAAAGCAGGTAGCGAAGAAAATAAATCAATATGCTGATGTTGGTGTGCTCAAGTAATAGCACTGTGAGTGTAATCAAAGCAAGTGGGAGGTGCTAGACAGACTGATGGTGTGTGTCGTTAGATGCAAGACTCCTACGTCTCAGTGTGTTTGTTTGTGTGTGTGTGTGTGTGTGTGTGTGTGTGTGTGTGTGTGTGTGCGTAGGCGAAAGAAGTGCACACATAAATGTTAGCATCCACACACACTGAGACCTCCTGCAGCATTCCTCTGCACATGCTCACACAGACAACTCAATATTAAGATAGAGACACAAATGTTGTACACACGTGGACGCATATTCAGGCACCCAAGTGTGTGCGCACACACCCCACACACACATGCACACACACACAGAGGGAGAAGGATGAAGTGCTGCTGACTGAGGTGGAATTAAATAGAGAAATCCTCCAAACGAGCATCGATCCACAGACTTTACAGCGTTGGCTCCGTCTGCCACGGCAGGCCAAACAACAGGGAGCTCCGTGAGACAGCTGGGGCACACACACACACACACAAGCATAAAGCATTGCGGGCACATACACAACACATGCACACTGCTGAATGTGTGTGCACATGGATTGGGTCTTTGATTTTGATCAGAGGACTTCATAGCAGAATGTGCTTCAGAGTGTAAAAGCATGTGTGTGTCTCTGATATTTGATATTAAATTAATCTGTGTGTGTACGCACGCTTGTGTTTGTGTCTGTGTGTCTGTGTGATTGCGTTTGTGTGTGTGTGTGTGCACAGATTCACTGAAGATGAACACAAATGGCATGAGTTGCTTCAGAATCATTAAAAGCTGGTTTCAGTAATCATAAATCAAACCTCCCAAGACAACATTCTAGACCGCAGCCATGATAGGAGATGTTTACCAGCGTCATCTTTGAAGGAGTCCCAGAAAACTTGTTTTTGCCTAATACTATGTATTAAGAGCAATTTTTAGCAGCAATGTTTAGTGTGTGGAGAATGCATGGGAGTGTCCCATGTAGTGCTAAGTTTGTCATCTCTCTCTCTTACTTTTCTGCAATTTTAGGTTCAGTGTTCAGTGGCAAACCTCTAAAAGCTCAATGTACAGTATCGGCTCACCATCATGTGGCAGAGTGACAAAGTTAGCATTTAGTTGGTCAGTATTGTGGAGCATAGTTAAAGAGCTCGATGTATCCCTCAGGAGTTGATATAGAGCCAAACAGAGGGGAATGAATATTAGACTAAGGCTACATTTTGCCAGATGCATGACTCCAAATTAATGTTCTGTAACTGCTGGATGTCTAAAATGGCAACTGTTAGTTAATAGGATATGTCAATATTGTGTTTACAGGCTGTTTTCACTATTTCTGAGCCTAATTGTCATATTTGTATATTAAGTAGGCTATGGAGGACGACACTCATTAGCTTAGCCTAGCAAAAAAATTTAAACCAGAGAGAAAAAGTTAGTCTGGAAACATTATTTTGGTAAACATGATAATCAATATGGATACAACAACTGGCAGCCCAAAGGCTGGGTAACAGAACCTGATGCACTTTACCCTTTACCCATACTCTGACACTGCAAACTATCTTGTTTTTTAATTGAGTGCACAACAGAAACAGAGCATGTACCTCTCAAGATGGCACCCCCCATCCTATATGGTGTCTTCACTTTCTCTACAATGCAACATCCCTCGAAACACAAATTGTACTTTTGTACAATACATATCAAACAGACACAGTATGACATGTTAATTAGTGAGCTCTAAATGTGTTAGTATGTGTATTTTTTTGAGAGAGCCAGGCAAGCTGTTTACCCTTGCTATGCTAAGCTAAGCTAAGCTAAGCTAAGCTAAGCTAATCACCGCCTAGCTTTAGCTCAACACTTCCCACACAGACATGAGAGTGATATCTCATCAAACCCCCAAAAAGGAAGGTGAATAATGTCAAACTACTCTGTCAGTTGGAGTTCCAGTTGTCAAATGCATACTGACAGATTTTACTACTGTCTTTAAAAAATGGACTCCTGTTCGAGGTAGATAATTGTTGCCACCCTTAAAAAACAAGACTTGTATACTGTTCATTTATTAGTCTACATTGGGAAAGCAGATATTTAAGCAAGGGGCATCATCTGTAATGTAATGGCCTTGTTAAACAACATTTATCTTTCTCTAGCCTCACCTGAATCTGTTAGATTCAGTGTAAAAAAAAGCTATTATTCCTCTCTTCAGCATGGACATCATTATTTAGCTACTCGGCTGTGTGATGGACTCCAGTGATTCCCCTGACTACCTCATCAGCATTCATTACCGCTGAAGAGGAGGGGGACACAGCATGTCAGCACTTGTGTGTGTGTGTGTGTGTGTGTGTGTGTGTGTGTGTGTGTGTGTGTGTGTGTGCGTGCGTGCGTGTGCGTGTGTGTGAAAACGTGTCAGTATGTGTGTGTGGCTCTCATCTGGGTCATTATATCCACAGTCATGAAAAAGCAGGTTACAATGACACACATCCCTCCATGTGACAGAGACAAACAGAGAGGGGGAGGGAGGGTCTTCATTTAGACTTCAGTCACTTCCACCTGTGACCACTCATGCTTAACACTGAGCTAAAATATAAAGAAAGGCTATCTATCTATCTATCTATCTATCCTTTGTAGTACTTGTTCTGGAGGAAGTGTGAAATTAATCGCCATGTCAAGAAATTTCCCCAAGGAGAAGAAAAAGTAAAGACACAAACACACAAGAGCTATATGTTCATTATGGAGAAATACCATCCTTGATAATTTGTGTTCACGTGTTTCTGTGTGTGTGTGTGTGTGTGTGTGTGTGTGTGTGTGTGTGCGCGTGTGTGTGAGGGAGGGAGGGAGGGAGTGTGAGAGACAGCCAGACAGAAAAACAAGGAAACCACCAGCGACCTTGCCAACATGGTGACAGAATGCGCCGTGTGTGTTAGAAACACTCTGTGTGTGTGTGTGTGTGTGTGTGTGTGTGTGTGTGTGTGTGTGTGCCAACTATAAGTCTGCTGGGCAAGCGGGTCAACAGACAGACCAGCCAGTCACCATAGCAACAGTGCCACAGTCTGGCCCCTGTGCGCCAAGTTGTAAATATGGAAGAAAAAATATGGACATCTGACTGTTGAAAAGTTTGCAGCAGCATGTTGATACACAGCAGGAGTCTTGTTCCTTGGGTGGTCCCTCTTATGAGCTAACATATGCCATTTAAAGGACGTTATCACGATATTTGAACATAGCAGAATTTAATTAAACCTTTAGTCCTGGTGGTGCAACATCACTGTACACTGGGCTTAAGTTGTATACCTGCCTTATCTGGTAGAAAATAAATTAAGGCATCTATTACTTCAACAAATTCACCTATCTCAGTGCTTGGTTCTTAAGGGGAAAAAACAGCATACAAGTTGTCTCTCAAATTTGCTTCAAATGTGTTTTCTTTCTCTGGTACATGACCCTCTGTCTGGCCCCATGGTGCTAAAAAAATGACATTCAAAAAACAAGTATCACATAATGAAACAAGTAGCTTGTACATACATAGTATCATGTGTATATTGGGTGTATTTCAGTGTCAAAATGAAATTCACTGGTGTTTTCCCTTCACTTCACATCTCAGAAAGATGGTCTCCGCTGCTTTTTAAATGTGACAGTTTCTACAGTGTTGTCTGCATTCATCTTTGAGCCTGGTGGGCACTGCTCCCAGCAAACAAGTTGGCTTTAGGCTAGTACTGCAAAGCTGGGGAAATATATATATTTCTACTGAAAGTAATGGCATTTCCAATTTCTATCAACGCATTTGCTTCACATTCCATTCAATTTTCTACATATTGTATCAGGAACACTTATCATGACAAATGTCTGTAAATTAAAGCTGCACTAATCGATATTTTTATATTAACAATGGCTTGACAGACTGAGTGGAATAAGGAAGGAGTCCCTATCTTTCAACTCATTTTTTGGTTTAAGAATCTACAACTTTACTGTTTTGGTTCAGTAACTGAACACCACAGAATGGAGACTGTAACTAAACTGCCCCTCTAAACTAATGCAATGATTGCACATCCCATTTGCTATTCAACTCGCTGCTTCCCTGCCAGCATTTGCATGTGGGGCCCATGTGGGTAGTAAATGGGCTGAAAAATGGGCCCTACATGGGAGTGTCTACTGGTTCCATAATGGCCCCATGCCAACTGCCCACACGGGTGGGTTTACCCAAGCGGGCCCCAGTTAAAATACCCACATTCAACCCATAACCCCTTGGTACCCAGTTAGCCCCAGCATAACCCATGGGAGGAAAATCTCGGCTGTGTCATGTTTGTACTTGTAAGAGTCATTTTGTTTATGGTTTGATTTCTCCTCATGTTTTTGTTGTTCTTTGTTTGCCTTTCTACCACCACTTGGGGGCGCAGTGTTGCCGGTTGGCTGCCGGTCCTTGGGTCAGAGTTTATTTAATCAGTGAATGAATGGATTCAGGTGTTGCTTGGGGGTAGGAGCCAACAGTTTAAGACCATGAATGAGAGGAAATTGTGGAGTTTTTGTGGTAAAATCTGACTATACTGTAAAATAAGTGGATGTTTGGCCCGCTTTATTATTTGTTGTTACTTTTACGTTACGTTTGTTGTTACTTAAAAATCTTGATATTGATGTGGGGACAATGACATGGCTGGATAGCTAGCTCATCTTGCTGTTAAACATAATCTCATCTAATATCTACTGTTTCTCAACCAAGCAGTGTTACTGACTTTTAAGCTTGCTAGCATAACGTTAGCTTTCTGGCTAGCTGAGCTGAAGAGTGGACTAGAAATATCTCCTATTACCTGGAGGATTAAATAACATTTCCATTGCAAAGGAACCTTATGGGGCGGTAATGATTGTTCCACGTAAGCCCTCAGGTGTTACCATAGAAACCAAGTTATGGGTTTTGGAAACCTAAGATTTTGACTGCAAAAGGCATAAAAATATAATATATATGATATAAACTTTTTTTTCTCCTTTGGATAGTGACCATGGTATAAGTGGTATAATGTCCTCCAAGGTAGCCATTATCAGGAATTATCTGCTCGTCGTATGGTTAACTCCTCCACGTTTGCCATTGATTCCTGGTAATGGACCCCTTTGTCAGGCATTATCCCTTACACAACACATTAAAACAGGATTGCTTTGTAACTCAAAATATTAACTGTACTGATATTAGTTTATGTGCATTAGATAATTAGTAACATTTATTGTAAAATAAGAAAACAAAGTAGTGTGTCAACCAAAGTATATCAGTATGTAATTCCCTAACTCTCAATTTCACAGATTTCATTGACACTATGTACTTAAACGGCAAAATCGAATTCCCGAAATTCAGTAAGCCTATGGCTTGGATTAACTGTTTTCTAAGACATTTGCCACATTAACTTGTGAAGGTGAATAATATGTCAAATTTGTGTCTACAGTGTCTTTCAATTCCCCCTTAATCCACATTAAGTCAGTCAGTAAAGCTGTTTTAACAGTTATAGGAAGCTCCTTTATGTTCCCAGTCATGTTACTTTATTCACCCATATCATGTAACCAGCAGTTTCCCTGATGACTCCCACACGCCACTTCGTTTCCACTCCATACAAAACCTGATTACAGTAAAATGTTCTCTGAATGTAATATTAACACACTGATATCTACAGAGGGTGTTTCTATTGCTGTATGCACCTGATAATAGCAGCCTATGCGATGTAATGATGTTAAAGTCATCTTACAACTCTTTCAATCTCATTATGCAAATTATGCAAAAACAGTTAACGCGCGGTATCATGGTAGGACGATACATCGACCACCCAAGGGTGCATTCTCCAGCTTGGCTTGTACTGCCAGTGAAATTACTTTGGGGACTAAAGCAACGCTTTGCGGTCTGTTTAACCACATGCATCTCTCATGTGAATCCATGCTAATGCACATCCACTTCACAGAGCAGGCTCCATGTCGGTGGGCTCCATGCATTAAACATGTGGCTGTTGAGGGGAGAACATGTTGGAATACCAATAATTTTGCCATGGAAAAATTTGCCCGACCATGCTGTTGAATTGGGCCCCAAAAGCATGATGGGAAGTACAATCTTGTGGTTAAAAGAAAAAAAAGAACTTTGTCAGCAACTGCTGTCAGTGTCACTTGGGACATATTGTAATTATAATCTTTGTGTTGTATTTAGATAGACAGTGAATTAAAAGCAGCATGTGGAGACGCTGATGGATGGACAAGATAGATTATGCAGATTTGGTCTCAGTAGAGGACAGAGACTTATTGGATGCCTGTGCTTGATTTCTGTGCAATGATGTATGTTCAATATAAGAGGTCAAAGGTCATGGAAAATGTTGACTAAGTACTTTTGGTGATAGTCTCCAAGAAAAGGATAAAAGAGTAAGGCTGGATTATCCTGTTAGCGGCTCAAAAGTCAACATGAGCAAAACTAGAAAAAGAAGAAACCATTTAACCCTTTGAAACCTGGATTGACATCACTTTTGTTGTGTTGATTTTGGACTTCTTTCACACATATTTTAACCTTTGAACCCTGAGCACACTAGTGTGATTTCTTTTCAAAAACATGGAGAATAAGGCAACAAGCAATTTGGTAAGAAATGTTCCACAAACTGTTTTTTTTAAAAGCAAGTGAAAATAGAAAAAAAAATCTAAGGAAAAACAAATATTAATAAGATTATAATTATATATTGTAAATTATTTTACGAATTATTACAATTTAATAAGTACTTTTTAAAACCACCTTGACCACCAATTTTCTTGAACTCTTTCTAATTTTTAAATACATAAAAGATGTAATTATGAGGTAAATATTAGAGTTTTGGACTTGCAGGCAACTAATTATGCTATAATATTTTTTTATGTAGATAACTATTATTATGTGCATTCACAAGACATAATGTTTTTTATATGAAAGGCTGTCCTGGCGAAGCTTTGTTAGGTTTTATTTTTTTGTTCTTCTGTCTTATGACACAGGGATCCTGACTGACTTGCTGTCTTGCCTTCCTCCAGCAGAGGGCGCTGTGCATGCATAATTACCATTTCAGTGTGACCACATATTTAATCTCCTGCACGTGGATTCAGATACAGTGACAATGCCTTGGTGGGATTTTCCCAAGGTGTGCTTAACCAAGTCAAGATAAAGGTGAGACTGCGACAGCGAGCTGTAGATAACTTCTTTTCTGTGGAAAACATTTCCTGGTTAAATAATTCCTGCTAACAGTGAAACTTACTGTAAAAGGTGCGGCCTAAAGTCTGATCATTAGAAACATGTCATTATGTACACAAAAAGTAATAAGTAATGACATGCACACACCTTCCTCCTCTAAAGTCTCATACCGGAATATCCTTACTATCTGATCACAGGTATATCATTAACTGTTTTATGTTTGAGCCGTAGATCACAGTTTTGTTTTAAACTGGCAGAGCTGACCCTGACCTCAGAGGGAAAGAGATTGTTTGCTGGTGTAAAGATGCTCTTTCTTTTATCTTTTTGAAATCCACACCTCCTGACATGAACAACAGGCTACAAAGATAAGAATAGGAGAAGACCAACAGAAATTAAATTTTAAAATATTAAATCAAATCAAATAACTTTGGCCAATTTACTGTAAATCTGGGTAATAAAATAAAAAGAAAAGTCCTGTATTTGAAATCTGACTCAAGTAAAAGTTCCCAAGTATTTGCACCCAAACATACTTGAGGTACACGAAATTAAAAGTGCTAACTATGCACAATGGTCCATTTCATTATAACATTTAAATTCATATTTATATACTTCTGTGAAACAAGGGATCAATAAAATATTACCTTTATCTATATTAATGCACAATCATTTATTGATCACAGTAACGATTCACTAAAGCTTTTAAATAGATATAGTTAAGTAAGAAAGTAAAATATTTCCCTTTTCAGTAATGTGACATGAAAACAAAGTACTCAAGTAGAGTACAAGTAACTCAAAAGTGTACATAAGTACAGTACTTGAGTTTATGTTCTTAGTTACATTCTAACGCTGGAATTAGGTTTGGTGACGTCAACATTAAATTTAGCTTCAGATTTGGGTTGATATTAACTTCTAGGATAAGAATAGTTGTTTCAGAAATATTGGTCCTCACATAGACGAGCAGATCAAAGCTGTGTGTGTTCATGTGTGTGTGTGTGTGTGTGTGTGTGTGTGTGTGTGTGTGTGTGCAGACCTTGAGTCTTCTGCCCTGATACCAGTGACAAACTGAGAGACAAACAGACGGGTGTCTGGTATCACTGAAACACAGGTTTTGGTGGAAACCTGTCTGTATTGACAGATGACAGCTGTGGTTTCATTTTGCGTAATGCCCTGGAAGTTTGGGGTAAATCTCACTAAACTGATGACATTATTTTCACTCTCAGCATGGAAAATAAGGTTTTTATTAATAAGTTACTGCTACAAAATATTCATTTTTTGACTGAGATTTTTTTTAATTCACAAGATCATTTTTACTTTCAAGACAGCATTTTTTTTTTCTTGTCTTAGATTAAATGACAAATTTTATCTTGGAAATCATCATGAAATTAGCATCATAAAATAAAGCATTGTCCTCTTCTCTACTTGTGCTACTCTTACATCATCTTTTGTCATTTATCATTATCCTGTTATGTAACGATCTTTTGTTAGCTCCTGCCACCTAAGTGAAGAAGCAGCAGCTAATATTTAGAAATACTTTATTTACCGTAAAACCCTCCCAGTCGGTCACACCCACACAGCCCAACAGGTCCTCCAGCAGACAGGTTAGTCATCTGCATATGAACTAATCACACCTCTGCATTATAAGCTGTAATTACTCAGAGGCATGTGACTGATATTTCAACTGGATTCATCTGATTCTGCACTCCACCAAACAATGACCCGCTGGCCTGATAAGTGTGTCAACAACCTGTTGACGGAAAAAATTCTGTGGAATAAATATCCAGATTCCTTCCTGCACATGTGGTGCTGTGATTAAAACAAAGCCAGCAGGACGTCCTGGAGGAAGAAAAAGAAAGAAGGGGGCTAACACAGCCGTGCAGAGGCTGTCGCTTAGATTAAGTTAAAACAGAAAAAGGCTGAGAATCACTCCCATCTCCTATGCTGCTGCATAAGGTTACAGACTGTCAGGGGAAATTAAATTTCTTGCGTCCTTGAACGTAGCCAAAATGTCACAAGGGAGCAGATTAGAAACATGCAAAGTTTGGCAGTGGATACATAGTAAATAGATGGGGGGGGATTTTATTTGATAATATTTAACAAGTGTTATATTATTTCTCTGTAGTCTTGTAGAAATTATGTAAATAAGATAAGAGTGAATGAGAAAGGAGGAAGGAGGAAGGAGATGAATGCAGTGATGTCACTCCGTCCCACTCCTATTCAGAACAAATGCAGCTAAGCAGAGCTGAGCCTGCATACCTCTGCTGCTGACGACAGCCCTGATCCCACACACACACAAAGGCACTCTGACACTCACTCACTTCACACACACACTCATCATACCAGACTCACAGAGGCGCTGAAACTCAGAGCAGCGCTGGGAGATGCAGCCGGCTGGCAGCCACTGAGTAAGTCCACTTTCGCTCCTCTGTCCCCTTTTCACTCTGTCTGTCTTTGTTGTGATTGCCATTCTACGGCCCGTCTGAGTTCATTTATCTCTCACACTCTCCTCTGTTGCTGTGAAATGGCCAGTGTTTTCTCAAGACTGAGAGACTTTTCAAACTTTTCTCTCAGTATGCCATGCACATGCCTTTCTCTCCTCTCTCACTGCCTTTCTTTTCTTTTCTCTGCATGCGAGCGGAGGCAGAAGCAAATCCTGGACCTATTTGCACGTTGGCGCAGAGCCAGACGTGGATGCCTTTATATTTGGATAACAGAGCCGAGCGTGTGGATGCTGATCCTCATTTACTCCTCGTGTGATTTCTGCTCTCTGAAGTGTTTGTGTGGGTTGTTATTGTCTGTGAAAAAGTTTGGCATGTTTATGTCTCGATTTTAATATTCTTGTTGTGCTGCCGTGCTCTTGTTCAGATGCAGACAGTTAATTATAGGAGCTGTTATGCAGGTATCAGACTGCTGCTCACAAGTGTGATTGTTTTATGGAAAAATTAAGCAATTAGCCAGTGAGTGGGCTGTTTGGCAGTAAATCTTCAAGTCAGGTCCAGTTTTTTTGTATTGCTGTTAATCGCAGAGTTATAAAGGATGTCACAACTCCTGCATTGTGAAAGAATGAATGAAAACACACCCTGAACAAGACCATGAATCATAAAAACCTCCCTCGCAAAACCAAGAGACTTAAGAAGTACTGCAGAGTTGATGAATGAATTAATGAATGCTGGTTCTAAGATTAAAACACAATGAAGCCGTGTATATTTAAACAGAAATGAAAAGTTTTACTACTTAAAGTGGAACTACCCCAATTGTCAAAATTAATAAATGTTATTTTTATGGTCTAAAAATGTAACTTAACATGAACAACTGTCTACAAATCAAAAACAAATTTGTGGTGTCACAGGGTATAGAGTCTTGAGCTGCTCTGTAGACAATAAATGGTGAAATATGCTGTAGATGATGCTGAGAGCACCCAGGGGAATATGGGTACTATATGGGCACATTTTCTGTCACCCGTTGGTTTGTGGAGAGACTTGAGTTTGGCATTTCAGCCATTGCCAGTTTGTTTTTTTACGCAACAACTTGCGTATTTGATAAGATGACATCACGAGTTTCCAACATACTTCCCTGGTTTCTGACTTTGAGAGAGAGTAGGTTATGTTCACAAGTATTAATTGAACTTTCCCTGGCCAATTGATTTCTTTCTCTAGGTGGTGTTCCCCTTTAAACATTGTTAAGAGATTCATAAACTTTTTTTTAATAGTATAATATACTGTATATTTAAAGCAAGATGCTCCCTCTATGCTCCTAACCTCTGTTAATGAAATAGGTTTTATTCTTTATTCTTTCTAAAAAAAACTAGCTTTGTACATGGAACTTAAAACTAATGTTGTTTTTAATATTATTATTTCTTATTATTTTTAAAAATTGTTTATATTATTTTTATTTTATTTTATTTTAAAATTAAGTTCAATTATAGCTTTGCATTCAGTCCTGCATCAGCTGTAAAATGCAGAAAATAATTGCTTTGCTGCTCAGTTTTGCCTCAAACCATAGAATTATTCAGATCTAGTGTGAGATTTAGTTTAAGTCTATGGATCAACATCTGTCACACCTGAAACACTAACTGTAAGGGTGATTATTCACCTTTGACAGCTTTTGCTGATTAACCGCAATATCAGACCGCCCTCAAGTGCAGACTGGTGAACTGTTATCACAGACAACAAATCCTATTGGCTCTTGCTCGACAACTCACTGTTTTCGCATTTTTCAAAAGTGTGTGCAGGGCGGGGGACTGCTTTCAAAACTGTTTGTTTGCACACACTTTAGGGTGAAGGTTGTTCTCTGGGATTCGCTCTTGAGGACTTCCCGACTGAGTTATAACTAACGGACAGGCTGTTGATGTCTATCTGTGTCACGTGGGTTGATAAAGTGCTGAGAACAGTCCGAGTTGTATGTGTGAGTGTGCATGCACGAGTGTGTGCAAGAGGCACAAAAATTCAAGTGAACCACAGCTGTCTTTTGCCCTCTATCTGTGTCTGTTACCCCCAGATAGCATGCAGTCATTAACGCCCTTTATGTGTGTGTGTGTGTGTTGTGTGTGGTGTGTGTGTGTGTGTTGACACACTGAACCTGCCCCTGTTTGCCTTTCAGTGTTTGAAAGAACAGCGGCATTCTCGCTGCCTACTGTATACAGAGTAAACATTGCATGCACACACGCACGCACGCACACACACACACACACACACACACACACACACACACACACACACACACACTACATTTGGCATTGTGGCTTATTTGCTTCGGGACTATTGTTTTGTACCAGTCAGAACAGGATTGAATGGAAGGGAACTAAACAATACAGTAGATATAATCTCTCTCTCTCTCTCTCTCTTCCTCTCTCCCTCTCTCTGTAAAAACCACAACAGCACCCTTCAGAGCTCAGTCTATCCGGACAAGCTGTGCCTTCACCTCCAGGGAGGCCGACACACTCCTACAGCTCAGAGGAAGAGCACTTGACAAAGGACAATTGAGTGACCTCCAGCAGTTAGACTGCACCTGATCCCACATCCTTCAAAGAAAAGGGAACCTGACTCTGGGACAGGAAAAAGGAGCGATCATACCCCACCGCTGAAACACGACCCACTGGACGGAGAGACAGAGGGGCCGACGGTCGTCTCTGACACCCTGGGACAAGAGGCAGGATGCTGGCTAAAATCCTTGAGGACATGTGGGTGGAGCCTGAGGTGCTGGAGGCCCTCAGTGAGGAGCAGAAGAGGATCCTCTTCTTAAAGATGAGAGAGGAGCAGGTTCGCCGCTGGGCAGAGCGTGAGGAGAAGGAGGAGAGGGAAGGAAGGAGCAACAAGAACACCAGGCCAAAGAAAGGTAGAGTGCAACACCAGCTTCTTTGTATTGGTTCCACTGGTCGGCAGTACCAGGAGAAAGAAAACACATACGTATCATTCCAGTGCACCAAAGTATGAGCTTGACTGCCAGTAAATCAGACCAGGAAAACACAGACTAAAGTATCAAACCAGTTTTGTAGCAGGAAGAAACAGAGAAGCAGGAAGGTTTCTGGGAAATGCGGCCTTTGTTTTGATAACAACGGTAACATAACTCTGACAGGAGGTTAAAGCTGCTACCTTCTCAAACAGGGTCTCATTTTTACAGTCAAACAGCAACTCATTTCACAATGATACTGATAAAATTTACAGACATTTACAATTATCTGTACCTTAAATCAGACATTTCTTTACCATGCAAATATTATTTTTATTGTTGGAAATGATACCTATTTTCTTTCTTGCTGAGAATTCAAAAATAGAATATTAATACCACTCTCATATCTGTCTATTTATTATAATGTTACACCCCGATATGGGTTAGCTTAGCTTTAGCATATACTATAGACTAAACTGGAAACAGCTAGCTCTGTTTGAGGGTAAGAAAATCCACAGACGAGCACCTCTAAAGCTCACTAATTCAAGGAGCTGTATGCAACATTTGAAGTAAGTCTATGACAGAGTTGGGAAGTGATTGTGTCCACACAGCTCTCAACATGGAGGTGGCTGAGGCGGTAGCTAGCAGCTAACGGTGTTATTAGCGCTGCTAACGGCAACAGTGCTTCAAGAGCTAATGCTGTTGACCTAAAGGAAACCAGAGAGTGGGCACTGTGTTTTTGCAACGGCACAATGGCTCGCGTTGGGAAAGCATTGTCAGTAGTAACCGCTGTATGAGCGCAGTGCTGAGCGGTGATGATTAGCTAGCCAGATACACTCACAGGGACTCACATGCGCTAAAATGCACGCACAGCCGGACTGGCTACCACAACCAAGAACAGAAAAGCTCAGATTACAAAACACACAGAGGCAGTGTAACTTTAGTCTCTGCTCAGGACGTCATACCCCACCCTATCTTTATATAACAAATCGATGTTTGCTGCTTTATAAATGCTCTGAAAGTTGTATACAGCCCATTAAACATGTTTTACATTGTTTAGTATTTCGGACAAAAAAATAAGGTGTTAAAACGATAAATTGCAAATGAGGAATGTTATTTGCCAGGAGCATTTCCTGGATGGGTGCAATGACTTCCTGGTGTGTCAGAACCAAGCTAGCTTTCCCCCCTGTTTCCAGTCTTTATGCTAAGCTAAGCTAACCAGCTGCTAGCTCTAGCTTTATATTTAACGTACAGCTACAAGAGTGATATTGATAAAAGCACATTTTCCAAATGTTGATATATTGCTTTAATCTTAGTTTGCCTTTGAAATATGTTTAGTCTCAGTGCTGCTGATTCTGAAGTTTTTGTATGAAAGATCTTTAAATTTGATTGTTTTGAGGCAACTTTTTCTTTTTTCCTTCTGAGAATTGCATCATGGTAGTGTGGAGACTATGAACCAAGATTATCACCTCATTATTTTTTATAATCCTGGTTCTGTTTCCTCCTAATGCAATTACTGCACACATATCAAAAACATCTATGGGGAGCAATTACTATGTTTTATTTATAGCAGTTGATTACAGGCGGCATATATTTCAGATATTATGAAATTCTACATGTAAGCTATTTCACAACTAATTAATGGCCATAAATCTTCTCGGCTGTGAGTGCACATGATACACAAGCTGTGTAGTAACACCCTCTCATGTTACCAATCTGATTAATGTGTTTAAATTACACAAGTAATATAGTCCAGAGTCTTTACATGGCTCGGTTAGTGTCCCTCTGCTCTGTCTGACTCATGTCACCTACCTTTCCTCCATTTAGTCAGACTCACTGAGGCCCAATATCACCTCCACAGGTTCAGCCGCACAATAAGTGTGTGACAGACAGCCTCTATCAGCGCCACTCGAATCGTTCTACAGGCTGAAAGCTGAATAAGACTGAGTAAGCTTTGTGGTTTGGGGCGTCACCACACTTTAAATCGCATATTGCGTTACCTTCTTTGTTTACCCAATCTGTGCCGTGTCACCTGAGAGGGGGGCCGAGTGTGTGTTGTCTGTTTGCGTTACACAACACACAATCCATTTAGGCATCTCTCATTCTTTGTTTGCTGTTTGCTGTTGTCAGAAAGACAATCATGTGTACATGCAGCCAAATAAATGTCACATAATTACAAAATGAAACATTACATAACTTTATGATGTGCTGCATCTGTGGTTAATTTGAAGGTGTGGTATTAATAAAACCAGACACCTGTGTTCTGCTGTGGACGTGCTCTGTAATCAAAGTTATATAACCCAGTTTGTGAACATAAAGGTGATGGATGACGTATGTCAGAGAGGGTCTTATGGTCAGGTGACAACCGACTGAGATGCCGACACAATGTGGCCTTATGTGCGGGGTGACAGCACGCAAACACAAGTCCGTCCCTAAAATATGGAGAGAAACAGAGCTGCCTTTGTTTGCTGGTTTCTAAGAAATCTGTACAGTCAGTTCACTGTTAGGAGCTGATTGTCTCTATGGACTCTTACAGTATCTGTTCATTGAGCCTATTGCGTCATTTAAAGTATCAGAATCGAGTGAGTGTGTTTACATCGAGAAATATGACTACATTATTTTGTTGCTTTCAATGTACACACGCATACAAAAATACACAGCTGTAAACAATGACAACAAAACGGAATAAAAGTAAACATGGTACTACTGTAAACTAGGGCTGGACAATATATCAATATCCCAATATTAGACTAGATGAGTTTTAGATTTTAGATAACATGATGTCCGAAGTCAGACTGAAAAAAAGTGTTTTCTTTTCTTGGTTGTAAAGGCTACATTACATTTAAGCAGTGATACTCAACTTCCAGATGAATCTGGTCCCTGATAGAGCGACAGGTGGCACCTCAACCATTGTCTAATTCACAATAAAAATATAATGATTCACGCTGGGAATTGTTTTTATACTTTAAACATACACATGTTGACAAAGTGTATAAAAGAGCATCAACGTGTCTATCTAAAAAGTACCAAGGGAGGCTCCCCACAACCATAAAATCCGGGTAACGTCCTTGCATACAATCGTGACGCTGCTGCGACTGGCCCCTGATCTCTTGTCATTTTATAAAAGTGGCCCCCAGAGAAATCCAGCTTAGATCCCTGCGGTAAATTGACGTAATTTTATGAACTTACCCGACTGTTCTAGCTGTTTTATTACTTATCTACTAACAAGTATATTTATTAGATTTTTTTTCTCCTACATATGTTACAGCAAAAACAAAAAAAGAAAACAACTTAGTCATTTCCGATGATAATTTATCCAAAATCTCAGTGAATAAATATATCACGAAAAGTGCCAATAATCAACCCTGCAATATAGTTCAAATATCAGTATTTGGTCAAAAAAATATCGTCATATTTGATTTTCTCCATATCGCCAAGCCCTACTAAAAATATTTGACCAAAGATATAAAGATATATCTGCATTCAAACTCACTTAAGGTAAAGCTGCTGATCTACAGCTCACTGAGGATTTGAAGTTTCAAGCCACACAGGTGTTTCATCTGAACCAGGTGTCATGGAAAACACCTGCTATCACACAGTGTTGAGATTTATTTCTGCCCACTGAGTCATGATGAGGTAACAACTAAAAAGACCAGTTAACCCAGTTGTAATGCAATAAAATGTGTTCGGAATTTATGTCCTTATTTTATTAGGTCAAGATTATCAAACAAAGATTGCAGAGTGCATTCCATTATTGCATAAGTTATTAATCTAGTTATTGGTACCATACTCCTCTAATTATCATTAAAGACACACAGCTCCTTTTCCGCCTCCTGCGGTCTCTCACATATTGTTTTGTTATCTTAATTTTATTTTTTGTTAAATGTTATATTGTCGTGTGTTGTATTATTGTGTCTTTGAAAACAAGATGGTATATCTCAAGGGGTTATTCTTAGAGAATTTCCAACTAAGAAACATAAATATTAAGAGAGACAGTATTGCTCCTCAATTCAGCTGATTCAGTGTGTAACAAACCGAAGCAAGATGTTGGCTGTTTCAGTTTCAAAACTTTGAGGGAGTTTCTGTTTAACTGCCCCCCATGTCAGTTTCATGTCACCCTGCTGGCTCACACGCAGGAATGAGGTCACTGTTAGTAACTTCCTCTGTTTTTGTAATGACACACATTATTTAAATGTGGTTTATCTGTATTCTGCTATGAATATTGTTTTGCAGCGAGGCACAATTAATTTACTCCAACAGAGAGACAGAGAAAAAGAGAATAAAAGAATTCAAGGGAGCAGAAATGAGGAACAGATGAACGCTGAGACGGAAGTCTATTGTGTCTGCTCCGTGAGGTTTCCTGAGCTATATACTTGTAGGACAGCACCACCTTCTGGATAAAAGCCACAATATCAACTCATGAGACGGCTGCTTTTGTTTGAACATTGGTAAGAAATGGTGAACTTACCTGTTTTTTCTTATTCCTCCAGCTGACAACAAACACGTAAGGTGGCTGCTGGGTCGGGACGGGGACGTGAGCGTCAGTGTCATCGGAGAGGTGGACGAGTTCAGGTCCTCCAAACTCCTGCAGAGCCTCATGAACAACAGGTAGAGACAAAATAAAAACTCAAATAAAAAAAATCAAATGGTATCACTGATTAAATTTTTTTTTGTCATTCACCTAAATGTGTTGAGGAAGTATAAAATCAGACTCCATTAAAACAGTATCTGTGTGATGGCTGTTTATTGTACAAGGAACTCAAAGCCACTTTTTAAGGCAAAAGGCTGAAGAGCACCAAGTGCAGCTAATTTAATTAAAAAGTTATGAAGTATATGTTGACTACACAATGTGTTGGCTACAGAATAATGACACCTTCAGCGTTAAAATTAGTTCACAATGACCCTCTTTTTCACTATGTAATTCTGTCTGCCACTGGATGAAAATTAAAGCAGGATTTATGGCACAGAGGAAGTGCGTCAACCATTGCGTAACCAAAACAGGAATTGTTTTCCCCAGAAAGTCTTGGTAGCGATCTCCAGTTACCAAAGAGTATCAGTGTGAGTTCTTTGTGGTTACTATCCCCTGTAGCGGAAATTACAGATGGCGGAACATCAGAAGTAAATGTGGAAACTGTGGTAGCTGCTAGGCACTGAGGAAAACGAAAAGGGATCCGGATGTGTTTGTGACAGCGCTAAAATACCACTTGGAAACGCTAGAGGGGCTAAAGCTGAAAATCTGTCTGTTCACACTTTCATGTTAAAAAATGAACTACTACTTGTTTCACAAGATGCGTAGAATATTAGACAGAAAATTTGATTCATCACCTCCACCATCACATGCTTGTAATATTCATCATTCGTGTGGCCTCATTTCTAAGATCAATTTTTCCCAAATATTTAAAGGTCTGGTGTAAAGGATTTAGGATATTATATTGGCAGAAATTTTATGTAATATTCAGAACTTTGTTTGCTTTGGTGTATGATCACCTTTAGCAAAGAAAAGTTTTGTTTTAATTACTTTAGAATTAGGGGTGGGGGAAAAATCAATACAGCATAGTATCACAATATTTTTGTATGGCATTACCGCACTGTTACAAGGACACCAAGAATGGATTTTATTTTATTTTCATTTCAAATGATTAATATCACAAATAAAAACTGAACCTTTGGTAGCCTCCTAGAATAATATGATATGTTTTGGTTTTTTGTCTTTGGTGAAAAAAAATAGACTGAAGTGAGATGAACAGACTACAAACTTTATTCTATTCGATAAAAAAGGTTAACAAAGTTTTCCTTTGGGGACATAATTATATATATTTTGCAGTTGAAAATGTAATAAATTACAATATATTGCAGCAAGTTTAAAATCACAATAATATTGTATTGTAACTTTTGCATTATTTGTACAGAGTGGGTCCTCTTCCCTGGAGTCCACCATGTTGTTTCTACAGAAACACAGAATGGACAAACCAGACACTGGCACCATTTGCATTTTGCCACCATTTTTCTCCTACATGTTCTGGAGAAATCTCAGTTCTGCAACCTCACCACTGGATGTCACTAAATCACACACGCTGGACCTTTAATGGAAGCAACCACTTCCATGATTTACATGTTGCACAAGCCAAACCAAACTAACTCAAAGAAATGTTTATTATATTTTTAATGACTGACAACGTTCGCTTACAGCTCGTCCGCATGTTTCTGAAGCAACACATACGAACATCCACATTAATAAAGCCTCTTCAGCTAATGACATAACTGATGACTTTGATCAGATCAACAGTGAACACAAAATTTCAGTCAGCTAGTCTCCTCTTCCTAATTGGATTATAGAAGCTATTTGCCGTATGACTAGCTGGAGCATTGATTCAAAAGGATCGGGCGGCTGTCTGCGGGACTAAAAATGGACGTCTTTGTCTTCCAGAGACCACAGTGATAATATGAATGGCATCCAGACGGTGGACTTGCTGCCAGGAAGAGAGGCCCGGCAGCTCGGCTTTAAAGAAGACGTCCAGCTGTCCCTCACAGATGTTTGCGTGAGTTCATGTGTTTGTGTTCAAGTTTGGACCGTAAAGTGAACCGTGTGTCAGTTTTATACCGTCAAATTATCTCTCACCTACACTCAGGATGACTCAGCTTTACCACACGACCAGTGGTCTGAGGAGGACTCCTGCAGCGCCGACGACGACCCCAAGGACCCCGCCGAGGACAGCGGCAGCGATTCAGGCACCAGCTCGGACAACTGCGGCGACTGGACGCCTTCCTTCAGGACCCATTTTAGTCACCGTGGCAACCGGCCGCCGCTCAAATCCCAGCTGTCAGACGCAGAGAGGACCGGAGAGGACAGAGGTAACAACAACAAGAGGCAGGAGCTGGACATGTATGTGTTTTAACCCTCTAAAACCCGAGCAAATTGGTTTAACGTCTTCCACAAACAGAAAAGAAAAGAAAGAAAATTACCTGAAAATAAGCACACATAAAAACCACAGAAAAACCCCCAAGAAATTATATATACATATATATATATATATATATATATATATATATATATAAATATATATGTGTGTGTGTGTGTGTGTGTGTGTGTGTGTGTGTATATGTGTGTGTGTGTGTGTGTGTGTATATATATATATATATATATATATATATATATAACAGCTCCCCTTTAAGAACCTAAGAATTGATCTTGCAATACAGTAGTAAATAGTAAATGTACTTAGTTACATTATAACACTGCATCCTATGTAATTTGTCAGAAATATTATCTACCTGCTTTCTTGTTGTGGTCATATAAAAGCCATGTGTCTCTATTATCAGTTTATTTTTCAGATAAAGATCAAATTTTCTTCATTAGTTGAAAGTTTTTAAGCTCAATAAACCATTCAAATACCTATTGGACGCTGTGAAAAATGCATTGTCACAAAGCTTTAAAAAGGGGGTTTTTTTTTGGTTTTTTTGTCAACAGTAAAAATACATACATGGTTTTCACTGAACAGTAAAGTTATATAAAATACAGATAATTTGTGTTGGGAGAGTAGCGCTATTAAATGAACTTAAATATTAAACAGGAAGATTATTAGACTTTTAGCTCATAAGAAAACTGATTCTGCATAAAACATGTATTACCCTAGTTTTGCAAACTAAAATTGCTCCTCTCTCCCCTTTTCAGAAGAGAGCAAGTCCAGCTACGGTGGCCGCGTGGCTCAGCTCAGGAAGGCATTCGCAGAGGATCCTAACAGCAAACCACCTCCCTCCACTAAACCTCCTTTACCTGCCAAACCTGCTCACCTGCAGAAAAGAAGCACACCTTTGATCCACTAAAGGTGTGTCCATCCTGCTCTGAGACGACACTGACACTGTGAACCCACAGAGGCTGAGCCTACTGTGCTGAGAGTAACAAACCCTGAGCGGAAAATAATGGCTCAGTTTGACACTGATGGACCAGGCTGCGGCCACGTACACTGGAAGACAAAGATCCTTACTTGAACCTGAGCATGAACTGAGATACACTTTTGTTAGGCCCCAAATCACGGGCTGACCTGCAGACAGAGAAATGTCTGGGGGGGAGGAGAGAGAGAAAGACTTGAAAGCTATTCAACCAAAGTCAACCTGAATGATAAAACGAAGCGGCTTTGATGTTGCCGAGTTCAAATTCGCTCACATAGTTTGTGTGATTGACAGGCTGACGCAGAGAGACACGCACACAGACTATTGACTACAGGTGGAAAAACACTCTGGTTCACTTGTTAAATGAGTGTTAATGAAGTTGTATTATTCAGAAGTCATAAGGAGAGGTTACTGGGAACTGAACCATGTATTCACATATATTCAGGGCCTTCTGTGCTGTACAAAAGCTTTAATCTGTTTTATATGTAGTCCGTGTAACTTGTCATTGGACTGGTTTTTTTTTGACTTTCACCATCTTCATCCTGTGTTAATCACAGTGGTGCAGGGGGTTTAGGGATATAATCAAGGATTTCATTCATGGTCAATAATAAACAGACACTGACACCTGAACCCCTTCATCAGTCTGCTTTGTACATAAGAATTGTGTGTATTTGTATGTAAATGAATAAAAAGGATATTATGGCATCACAAATACAGCTATTATCTATCAAGATCATGGGGAATCAGTGCAGTATTTGAACAGTTTTAAAAACATTTTGGTTACTCCAGCACATTGGATTTAATAAGAAACAATAACTATGAGGTTAAAAAGCTGACTCATATCTTTGAATTGAGGTTGTTTACTCTCACAGGAGCTAAAAACTGCACTTTTTGAAATCAATTTTATTCAACATGACAGCTCCCGAAAAGTGAAGCCAAAACATTTCAATTGCCCCCTGGTGGCTGGCTGCAGTACTGGTTATAAACCCCGCCCCCTCCATATTAATGAATGGGACAATGGCCAAACTAAAAACTCAAAGCACACCCCAAATTAATTTTTACCAGAGATGTTTTCTGTCATTTTAGAATTTTTTCTCAACCTGATGTTTGTTCAAGTTTGGTTTTAGTAAGTTTTTTGATGCAATAAATTAGGGGTTTTGAAAATGTGGCTGACAGCTGTGTGTGCTTGCGATTGATTGATTGATTGATTGATTGACTGATTGATTGATATTTTAATTCAGAACATAATTTTTTCCCCAAGACCATAAACATACAAACCATCAAAAGAATAGTGCATAAAAAGAAAAGGAATAAAGAAAAAAAGAAACAGTCGAACCCAATGTTCGAAAAGGAGTGGGAAGAAGTATAAACTTATCTGAACCCACCCCCTCTCCATTTTTCAAGTAACTAATACATGTACAAATGCTTTCTTACTTAAATAACGTGACTCATTAATACAAAATAAATAGAAATTAACACACACACATACACAAATATACACATATATACATACATGTACATACATACACATATACACACACACACACACACACACAAAAACACACATATACATACATATGCGTATATAAAATATAAATATATATATATATATATATATATATATATATACACACACACACACATACATCATCAATGGCGCAGGCTTGCAATTGTCTGGACGGGTGTATGAGCGGGAACTCAATATTACGAGATCTCTCCTGTGCAGACTGTGGCTCCAAATGACATCACCAGTGCAAGATCGCAGTGGATGTGTTCGGCATATTCTGGCTTCATTTTTTTATTTAACTTTGGGAGGAAGTAAAGACCTGTCAACCGTCTTTATATAACAGTCATCGGTATAGACGTTTATGTTTCCCAGAGGATGAATCCTACTGTTGGTGATCCCCTGACTTTTTCTCAGGTGCCAACATTTGGTCCAATATTTTGGTTTATGACCAAATGACTAAAAACATTCTCATCAACCTCAGTTGTACTTTGTGTTCAGTGCTGCTCAGCAAATATTAGCATTTTAATGTGCTGAATTATTTAGTTGAACACAGACTGTATAAAACAAGTGGATGTAACCACTGTGACATCCCCCATTTGTGTAATATTGTTTTGAAACCTGAAAAATTGGCATTTTGGACATCCCATATTGTTTTTTTTGGACCCAGAAGTGAATACATTTGGATGAGACAATGACGCACCAACGTATCAATTACAAGGTAGCCACGTCTATACCCTGCTGTATTGTTTATTTTACTCTCAATGGGACCATAATTTACAATATGAATATAATGTTGTATTGAATTAGATTTAAAACTAATGATTGAGATCATAAACTCATTAGGAACATGTCTACTGAGGAAATAAATCAAGTGGGATGTTAAGTAATTTCTCATAGACTAACATACAATCAGATTGCTTTTTGCAACCACTAGAGTCGCCCCCTGCTGGCCAATAGAAAGAATGCAGGTTGGAGGCGTTTCTGCATTGGCTTCACTTTGCAGACCCCAAGATAACCCCTTTAATGTTAGCATACTGCCATTAGCATTCAGCTCAAAGCATGACTATATACTTTTAGACTTGCTTTACAAAGTGCTGCAATTTTGGTAGACCATAAGTTATGTAACCGATTAAAATTCACTTTAATAAAGTTATACTAGTTAAGTGACCTCCTGGGTTCATTCTTGACCTTAAAAAATAGCAGAAAAACAAAAAATTCTCATCACAAGGTCACCAGATCTCACAGCCACTATCATGTGACTGAAAATCCATATTCCCATCTCAAGATAACAATCAAGCCGTCCCCATTACAACTGAAACAACAAATACCACAATATGTGACTGAATGCTCAGGAGACATTGTGATGAAACATTTTATGTCAAACATCATGTTAAATGTTTGTTGTCCATTACATTCAGTCACCGTCTGAAGTCTGTGACACACACAGACTCTTCCATTGTTAGCATCCCCACTTCCTGCTTGTTGAGGGGCCTTTTTCCCTTCAGTCTGGTCTTCAGTTAGTGAAACACGTGATCAGCTGGACTGAGTCAGGGGACAGAGCATCGTCAGGTGACTGACTTGGCAAGAAAATTACACTTTTGGCCCTAAGAAGCTGCTATGTTTTGGATGACTAACCTGCATTGTAATAAAATTGGAGGGAGTGTGTATAAAAAGCTAGTCAGCTAACAAGGATTTGAACTGCCTTCCACACTTCTACAGCTTTGAGCCAGCACGTTAACCTTGTAATTGTTGTTTTATTTTGAGATGTGGCTTATTTTAATGGTTTGGAGTGTTTGAGCTGTAGTTACTACCTAACTATTGGGTCAAATATTCCCTTTACTTGGTCACTAATTCGCTGCTAAAACTCTGCTCCTGCTGACACTTTGACTTTTGTATTTCACCTGTATCGCCTAATTTATTTTATTAGTGTGAAAAAAAACAAATTCATGTAACTAAAGGACTAATTTGATCTTGATTGTTTTTTGGGGGGGATCAATCACAGCTGTGTCTATTCATATGGTTACAACATGCATTGAGCATGAGGGGGGTTGCTGATAGGCGAAGACACAGAGGAGTTGCTGATGGTGGTCACTTACACAATGATTATCTATTCAGTGGGATGCGTCAGAAAACAGGCCATCGGAGATCAAACAGTGAGCACAGAAAGCTGATTAGCATGTGGTTTAGACCGAGACAGAGGGCGAGACGCCCAGGGAGACACCGCAAATGGGAGTCAGGTCACGGGAAGCAACACGTCAGAGCCAACTCAATAAAACTCTTCGCATTCCCTCACCACCTCCACACCCTCGGCGTCGTGTGTGTGTATGTGCTTCTGTATGTGAGTGAAGAGCGTACGTGTGTGTGTGTGTGTCCACCCATATTTCTTGAATCATGTGACTTGACACGAGCAGTCATGCACAGTGTGAAAAGCCCCGCTATATTTAGTAGGACAGTGTTGGGTTTCCCAGCAAAGCATTGTAGGAGTCAGGTCATCTTTGTCCCATAAGAAAATGCATGTTGCTGACTTGTAATGTTTCTTTTTAATGTAGGTGTTAAGAGTCCTCCGGTGCTCCTGTTTATTTTCTCTCCAGCCTGAAAGGTGGAATTAGGACACGAGAAGCACTTGTGTTTATGCTCTTTGTTTGTTGACTAAGCGCCTGTTTGATAGTAAACGTCAAAGATTATAACTCTGATTAGATATGTCTGTGACCAATAAAACTGCATCTTATCTTGTGTTCTAAATGAAGTCTTTGTGAGGAGACATAATGAGTCAGATGATCAGTCCGTTCTTCAGCAGCTGTGCACTTAATGAATAACAACACCTCAGCAGTGATGTCATTAGATTTGGCACTCAAGGACAAAGGTTTTATAATTCGAAACCTCCGTGTTGGTCAATTATTGTGTAAAACTGCAGGGTGAAACAAATAAACAGTGGAAAACATGACCAACTCTAACCTTAATCAATACAACCCTCACTGAAATTAAAGGGATTTAATATTGCACCTCCATAAAGTAGGTGCTTGTAAAAAATAAGCCCAGAGGAGCGGAAAATTCAAAATTCAAAAGATCTCCTCTTTGTCCAGCCTCTTTCTCCTCGACGCAAGTGAGCTCAATATAACATCAATACACTGTAAAAATAAACTATATGTTTTAACTTAAAAAAGTTTGTGTCCGGGCTACCATAAATTTTAAGATTGACCGAATTTGAGAATACTAGATAAGACAGGGTGACGCCTTTACTCAAAATTCCCTCAACTTAGACTCGCAGATTTGGTCAACTTAAAATTTTGAGGCAGCTTAGACACTAACTTTTTTTTCTTTTTTAAAGATTATTTTCTGGGGCTTTTATTGCCTTTAATGGACAGAACAGTTTGAGCATAAATGGGGGAGAGAGAGAGGGAGGGTGACATGCAGCAAAGGGCCAAGGCCAGAATTGAGCCTGCGGCTGCTGCAGCGAGGATACAACCTCTGTTTACGGGGCACTGCTCTATCCACTGAGCCACCAGGCACCCCAGACACTAACTTTTTTGAGTTAAAACATCTAGTTTATTTTTACTGTGAGATTTTGGCCATTTTCTCTTCTTTTTACCTCTTAAATTCAGCCTCAGAGAAAAAGCGTTCTTCTTGTCTGATCCTGATCCTGATTTAAGATCATGAAATGCTCTTTTTCCTTTACTTCACAACAGTAATATTTATTTGTCTAAAATAATCCACTCTTGAGATAATAGTACAAAAGAAAACTCGTCTCCATGTGTTTTATCTGTTCTCAGAGTTGAGAAACCTCTGAGAAGCCCACAAGCACAGCAAAAGAACTCCTGCTGATACAGGTTCCTTATTTCTCTAAGGGGGGGGGGGGGGGTTGAGAAACAGATCAGAATTAAGTAATCTCCAGTTAAGAAGCTGATTAATTTCTCAGAGTCAAATAAAAGCCAATTTTGAGCAGAAAATTTTTCCTCAGTAAGATTATTGTTTAAAAAAAAGGACAAATTGAAGAAGAGGCTGAGACATCCTGACTTTTATGGTGCCATCCATTTGCACTGGTAAATTTCTGATATCCTAATCAGAAAATTTATCTTGAATATCCCCGGAGTTGGATGTCTGACTCAGAAAGTCAGAGGAAAATTATCAACCCCAAACTCAAAATCCAAGTTGGCTGCTCTACACATCAAAGGTAGTGAAAACTGTTTAACTGATGGTTTATTTGCATTTCTCTCCCATTTGTGTCTCATAAAAACAGTAGAAATCAAAGTCTTGTCAACTTCTATCTTTGGAAAAGTTAGCTACAGTGTTTGTTTACAAAATACAGCAAAATGCATCATTTTTCATATGAACTGGTATTGCTAACAATAGCTATCCTGGCTAGAGCTGGTATTGCTAATGTGAGAGTGGAAGTGGGATATGTTTTAAAAGAGGGATATGTTCATAGTATGGCCTGAGCACAGATTCACACAGTTAGTTGACGCTGCTCACCCAGCGATCTGTTGGTCAGGTTGAGGGAGGAGAGAAGAAGAGTGAGCGAAAAGTGAGAGTGAACAAAAAAAAAAAAAAAGACAAGGGCGAATAAGCCTAAACTGACTGCATTTGGAGTTACTAAAAGATATGCGGAAAACCTGCAACGTATTTGGACTGATTTATTTCTTCACACACACCCACATGGCTTACACAGACAGCATCTTGGTTTTGCGACTTGTTCTCCTGGAACACAGTCAACTCAGGTACAACGCCATTTCTAGCCCCGTCGACCAGCTTCCAGGGTCAATACAAGACAGGATTAACGCCCAGTATGAGTCAAGCTACAAAAACACAGAAGCCTACAGTTCCCAGAATGCAATAAATATTGTAGCATCTTTTTGACAAGTGCTTCTGTTAGATGCCCGTGGCTTTCAAAATCTGTGTTAATATGTATTGCAGGGTTTCCAAAGACCAATAGGGTAATTATGGTTTGATATAATCCTCCAGAGTTTTCCTTTCAACATATGAAACCACACCATATTTATAGTATAAGAACTGAACCACTATTTTTGCGGGGCATTTTCTCTTTATTCATAGGACAGTTGAAGAGAGACAGTAAAGGTGGAGCGAGAGGGGGAAATGACATGCAGCAAAGGGCTGCAGGCCGGACTTGCACCCACACCGCTGCAGAAGCCTCAGGAATATGTGGTGCACACTCTGCCTAGTGAGCTAGAGGCTACCCCCACCTCTGCTTCTTTTATTGATTTTTCAAAATGTAAATGTCTACTTAGCTATCAGTAGAAAGCAGTGATGTAGGTTAAAGTGGCGAACCCTGATAACAAAAATTAAAAGGTTTAGCTGAGATTTGTTGGGACTGGGGCCGTATGAGGAAGCCTACTTATCCATAGTCAGTTATATATTTTCACCGCTTTACCCTACCGTGAGACGGCCCTTTCCGACAGGGAACTGAAGCCATTAAATCGCTCACTTAAAAAAAAACAACCCTGTAATTTTACCTCGCAGGACACAGAAGTTGTTTGTTTACCACGGCTTCAGTCAGTTAGTTTATGTTATGATTCATTCATGACAAGTTTACAGGGATGAATTACATTAAAAGTCATCCATTACAATTTAATTAAGGCTTAAAGTTACGCATAATTAAAAGCGGGACACTTTGATTGACACGCTGTCTGTGGATAGAGTTCATAAGCTCTCAGTTATAAAAAAAAAAAAAAACACACCTCAATAACAAAAAAAATATTCATCCACCTTTTAGTAAAGAAAGATAGCAATCTTGGACTAATAAAATAATATCTTTTGGACTAATAAACTGAAAATACAATCTAATAGTCACAAAATGAAGGGCAGACACCATCTTTAGTTTATACCATTGATCTGTTGCTAATTCTCACCACCTTAGCACACTTGGACAAACAATCGGCATGCTGCCTAAGCTAACAATGGCGGCTGTCATGTCAACGACTTATCCAAAGATGCTAAACAGAACTTTTGGGGACAGAAGCTCCTTATTTTGCCCAGAAGCATCAAAAAGGTCTTCACTATGCTGCGATGTTAGCGTTAACCAGCCTTTGCTTTCTTTGTAATGTTACAGCTAAGCTAACATTAATGGTTTTCAGCTGGGTGAGCTTTAACTACAACCTTTTGTGACAGTTAACACTGATGTCCGATCGTCAAAGAACAAAAATACCAACACTAAGTTGAACAGATGACACGATGAGCTAATGTCACAAAGCTAAAGTTCGCCATAACATTAGCAGCTATTTGCTAACGTTACCTAGCAAAGTTTGCTGCAGGGTGATGTGCACGATGATGCTGACATAATGTTTTGATGGGTTTTTTAAGATTTTTTGGGGGCATTTTTGCCTTTAATTGACAGGACAAGTGTGAAAGGGGGTGAGAGAGATGGGGTGACATGCAGCAAAGGGCCAAGGCCGGAATCGAACCTGAGGCCGCTGTGGCGAGGACAGTCTCTATACATGTATACATATAAATGCTATACCTGCTTAGCATGTGCACATTAGCATCTACACAGTGAGCATGTTAGCATGCTAAAGTTAGCATTTAGCTCAAAGTACAGCCATGTCTGAGTAAAGCTAGCATGCTCTCAATCATGTTTACTTAAAATAAAAGTTATACTCTGATCTGAGGCAGATTCCAATTTGTTAGTCATCACTGAAATTCAATATAATTGATTGTCTTTTATTTTATTCATTAATAATTTATTCAAGTGCTTATATTCATAGGGTCTACCTTAAATATCAAAGTTAGAGGCCTCGTGTGGTTGACATCATGATGTACCACTCTGATTAAAAGGTGGGAATCATTACAAGCAACTTCTCGCTCAATAATCATGAGTGACAATCAATTCCACATCATGAGGTGGCGTGAAAAGAAGCCATGGTGAAATATCACTGCAGGCAGGCTTTATCACCATGCTTTGCTTCACTTCCTGGAACCACCGTGCCTTTTTAAAAATCAGCAGTGGGCTAAAGATTAACAGCATTTTGTGTACACATTGACTCCGAAACGAACACCATGTGAAGCCACCTGAGGATCAGAAATGTAAGAATGTTTTGAGAGCTTAAATTAATTTTGGACCACATTTTCTGGATGTTTGGGTTTAGACTGATAGAAAAGTCCTTTTTTATTTCACAAGGACTAAAATATGTTGTATTTTGAAGTTATTTAATTGTCTTTGTGTTTGTTTTTCATAGGTAGCATGAGCCCAAACCAGAGGTAGATGGTGCTGTTTATAGAAGTCAGTCTATTCTGAATCCACCTTCACAACAGCTTTAAGGGTCAAAGGTCAAGAGTCCCCTTTGACCCTAGTGTCACCAAAATACAACCTGAGGGCAGATGAGCCTGAGCTTTTCAAGGATGTAAAGAAGCCATTGTATTTCTGCTTGGGAGTAACATGTTTCCCATGTGAATAAAAGTGAACACAAATGGATAACAGAGGCGTAATGAGGAATGATCTCAGAAAGATGCTGTTTCTGCAAAGCTGTTACACATTTTCTAACACTGGGGATACGGCCAATGGAGGGAGAAAAAAAATCACAATGAGACACAGTGTCTCCAAGCAGACGCAGTGGCCAAAATTTCAAAGGTCTGGCTTGTGAGTGAGGGTCCGCCCAGCTCCAGCGCAGGTTGCCTTGGGCTGGCAGGTTGTTCCACCGCAGTGTGGTGTGAGAGGAGTTTTTCCTCCAGAGTGGGCAGGGCCGCTGGTGCTAACATATGTAAGCTCCGCGGGGGTCTGTGACGGCACACACCGGCTATCTGGACAATGCATCCGTCACTAACCTTGCGTCTCTGTCTCGCCGCGCTTCACTCGGCCTCCATCACTACAAATCTCACACTCATCTCTCCTCTCTCTCTTTGTCTGGGCCCCCACGTTATCTTCATCCCCTGCTGTCCATCTCCCCGTCCTCCTCCCTGCGTATCTCCCTCTTTCTCTTTTCTCTCCCCCTGTGGCCTGCTTTTCATCTCTCCCAGTTTCACCCACTCTCTCTTACCCCCCTCTCATCCCTTCTCTGCCCTTCGCCACGTCTCACCCCCCCCCCACCCCCCCAGATCCGCTTTCCACCTCCTCCTCCTCCCCCAACTCTCCCTCAACCCTCCCCCTCCTCCTCTTCTCTGTCCTCCGTTCAATCCCTCCTTCTGCCCCCACCTCCTCCTCCTCCTCCCTTTCTCTCCTGCCATCTTGCAGGCCAGTGGAGCCAGACTGCAGGCGTTCAGGGAGTCACTGGACCTGCTGGGCAGCGGGTGACACAGATTTCCGTGTGTGTGTGTGTGTGTGTGTGTGTGTGTGTGTGTGTGTGTGTGTGTGTGTGTGCATGCGTGACGAGAACAGGGGAGGGGGATTAAGCTCCAAATCACTAGAAAGGCACCGAAGAGAGAGAGGAGAAAGAGAGAGAGAGAGAAAAAAAAAGCTGCAGATCCAAGAATTTGAAATTCCCCCTTTGTCTGGGAGATGAAGAAACACTAGACTTTAACTAAAAGACTGTGTGTTCCTCATTCAGTGGGAGCGTTGCAATAGCATGATGTTGGAGCTCACTGCTTTTCTCCATGAGTTGGCAGTGTCCTGCGTTGGCTGGCGTGCTGTGCTTTCTCTCTCCCTCTCTCTCTCTCTCGCTGCCTGACAAACACGCACACACATACACAACCCCCACACCCCCACAGATGCACACACACACACACACACACACACACACACACAGTCCCTCTGCGATCCCCCTGACTGAAGGCACACAGGAAGTGCAGCCGTGGCCCAATTATAGCGTGACACCTCGGGCCGGCCGTTGCCATGGTTACGTCTTCCCTGCGGTCCCCTGGAGTGTGGCGCCGAGGAAGAAGGTCTTATCACATCAGCCATCGTTACGGCAACAAGCAAAAACCCACCCTGTAGCCTCAGTCCAGCTGGCTGTGTATTTTGTTTATAATGTGTGTGTGTGTGTGTGTGTGTGTGTGTGAATGATCTGCACTTGTGAATAAAAAGGGAAATTGCATCAGTGTGTGTTTGTGATTGCGTGTGTGTGTCAGGTTAGGTGTGTTCGAGGTGCATGCACCGGACTTGCCAAGGCAGCGTGTAGGTGTGTTTGTGTGTGTGTGTCTGTGGGGTTGCGATAAGGCTCTCAGCCACACCATTAGGTGACTCATAATCCACACACACATACACACACACACACACATACACACACATACATGAACACACGTGTGTACAAGCAGAAGCACGGTGGCTAACAGACACATACACCCAATTAAATACGAACACACACACACACACACAGACAGATGTAGTATAAACCCAGCCTGTAGACAAGTGCACATGGCCAATTTCTTTTATTTCAAAAGGGCAAACAGAGCTATACAGTACAAGTTGCACATGAAATAATTTAGCCTAGGCTGAACTCATTCATTTCTTACTGATGCAGTGACGTCAGAACAACAGAAACAAAACTCCCCCATTAGAAACAAAACATTTGGCTCCTTTTTTTTATGTTGAAACACAATACATCCAAACTGGAAAGGGATGTAAAAAAAGACATAATGTTTTCCAGATATTTACAGTCTATTTACAGCATTTTTGTCGTCATCTAAATATTGACACACATTGGTATCCTTCTTTCTCTCCTCTCCGATTCACTGATTGTCAAAAGAAAGGATGGGAACGAGTGTGGACATTCTGAAACGGAGCTGCAGCTCCTCATCAAACACCAGATCTTTGAAACCACAGTCCGAGAGTGTTAACATGGTGTCCTGCAGCTCCTCAACAATCATCCAACCAGGATCCTCTGACAAATGCTGCCGCCACATACATTACTATCCATCCAAAGCGCCGTTGCTTCTCTCCTGTGCCAGACCCAAAGTAAAGTCGGAGCCCCTTAGATCAAACCCAGACACTCTGCTCTCAAACCCTGGACCGCCTGGCTTCCTCTTCAGCTCCTCGCACTTCCTGTATTTACAGATCTGGTGTCCCCTCTTGCGATTGCGGCAGCTGCTGCACTGTTCGCAGTTCGTCTGACGCCGACAAGGTACGCACTCCCCGCACCTCTTCCTCTTCCTCCTCCCTCCGCTGCTCCGCCCAGAGAGCCAGCCAGGAGAGTAGCCCTCGGCCACCAGCCCTTCGATGCCCTCTGCTCCCATGGCTGCGCTCCTCCAGTGGCCTCCCCCCATCTGGAATCCCGCCAGAGGGAACAGAGCGGGGCTGAAGGGGAACCAGGCGCCCAGGAAGGGTTGGAAGTCAGCGCCACATCCAGAGGAGTCCTCTTCCTCCTCCTCGGGCCCTGATCCGCCTCCCTCCCCGTCTCCGTTTCCACCCTTCGCCTCCGCAACCTCTCTTTTAGCCGGCTGGCTGCTCTGCGCGCCCAGGCCGGCCTGCTCTGTGGTGGCGGGGGTCAGAGCCAGCAGCCCGGCGCGCATCAGCAGCTCTGCGGCGTGGGCCAGGTGGAGCCCGCTGGGCGACTCCCACATGTCGGGCCAGGAGGGGGCCCGGCGCGGCTTGGTGTGCGCAGGCTGGGCGGCCCGCTGCTGGGCCGGGGAGGGCTGGATCAGGCTTTTGACATCCACGGCCGGGGAAGGGGTGGAGATGTAATGGGAGAGGCTGTAGGGGTGGTTGGAGCGCTTAAGGCTGGGGGTCTCAGTGGCTCATTGGGGATTTTGGCGCTGCTGTGGGCCTGATCTGGGGAGGAAGGGCCAGCGATGTCTACGGCAGTGGACATAGCCGTGGCTGTGTGTGGGGGTGTCTGTCCTTGTGTGTGTGTGAGTGTGTGTGTGTGTGTGGGAGGAGAGGTGAGGGAGAGGGGGATTGAAGCCGATGCGGGGTTGACAACCGTCCTGCTGTTACTTCAGCCAAAATGGCAAGCCTTGGCCTGTGTCCCTATTCCCATTCTCTGCTGCAGCCTCAGAGTCCTGGAGAGCTAGAAATGAATGGGGGATGAAGAGAGGAAGGTTAAGAATAGAAATGTTGGAGAGACGAATACAGAAAGAGCGTAAACAGAGATTAGACTGGGAGATATTTCTCAGACGGGGCCGCTGAGCAGCGTCAGAGTGTGCAGAGAATCTGAGTTTAAAGAGAAAAATAACATATATGTATAAGGATTCAGAAATAAACAGACGAATAGAGACGAACAGGGACATGTATCAGACAGTGCATGGCTTGCCCATGATTTCCGCATACAGGAGGCAGTATCCCTTTAAGAATTTCACGGTATATCAATGCAATCAATAACAGAGCGACAACAATATGCAAAGATATGCGCATATGCGCAGGTCAAATGTGGAGCGCGCTTTTCAAATACATTTTGACGACTGCTGTTATGTGTGCCAGCCAAAGCTTAAGCTCAGCAGAGAAAGACTAAATAGAGGACCGTAAAAAAACAGGCTGTCTTTTGTCTGGTATCGACGACGAGGAGCGAGGTGCGCAACGATGCGGTTGCTGTGGATAAAAAAAGACCAGGCTATATTCCATGTCCACATTTGTAGAAAATCTACTCCGGTGATCAAACCCGGGACACAGATGTTGTTTCAAGACAACAGTGCGAAGCCTTTTATGGATCGATCGGGAAACCCGATCGATCATTTCGCCATAATTAAGGTTACCTAAGACGACGGTGCTCGACCGACGCCACGACGAGCTGACCACAGTCCGAGTGGTCGCTGCGACACGGCGCCGCGCGCAGGAAAAGGCGACAAAACCCAAACAGCGAAAATCAACAGGAAGTGTGTGTAAATCGTCTCCCCTTACCTTCCAAATACGGTCCAAACTCTCCTGTCAAACATATAATGAAGTCATAAACTAATGGCGTGGTGATTGTAGTGTATATGGACGGCGGAGCTGCCGATTCCTCCTCCACCTCTCCGTCCCGGAGGGTCTGCAAACACTCTGCACGGAATTTGGGGGCGTCGCTCAAAATGCGAAGTGGACTCTGCAGCCGAGACCGTGGTCAGAGCGACCCCATAATATCCACAGGATCACTCCAACATGCACACACAGCTGTCACTATCAATACCGGAGGAGGACAAATTAAAACAGGCATTAATAAGCTGTGTTTCAGTCCCACTCCTCAAATACACGCAGTGTGATTATTATGGGCGTCACTACCAAATAACACCTATCATCATTATTTCATTATAAGATATATATTACCGCTGTGTTTATGTACAGTCTGAAAATATAAAATCCAATTATTATGTTTTTATTAGATCGTGGACAGAATTTATTACATAATTCTCACATAGCAATGCAGACTAGGCACTATTATTCATACATATATTCATTCATAATTCCTTTGTAGTTAATGAAACTGCACTTGTGAAAGAACTTCCGTGTTGAAAAATGGGCTGTAGACTGTGCTGAGCAGAAGCTGCATTACACCTTTGTAATTTATAATTAACCTAATTAACAACACCTGTGCAGAACTGGTCGGCTGAGCATACAGCAGCAAATGTAGTGTTGATAAGTAAGAGCAGGTGCTTTATTTTTTGTTTATACATAACAATTTATCAGGAAAAATATGATGTAAAATGGACCACAAGACAAGATAACAATAGCAGGAAAATAAATGGGGAAATAACTGCTAAGGAAAAACGTATGTATTTTAAATCCTCTATATTCTTAATTATATATATATATATATATATATATATATATATATATATATATATAGAGAGATATGTTCTTTTCTATTAGAGTTATACTATTAATCATGTAATAGTAATAATAATAATAACAACAACAATAATAAATGTATTTGATATAGCACCCTTCACAGATGACACAATAAAATATAAAATCAATAAAAAACAAGGTAGTACAAAAATAATAATAATGTATAGCCTATGTACTGCTGATATATATATATATATATATATATATAAACTGCATGACATACTTTAAGAGAGTACTTTAAGACATTGTTTTAAGATATATATCTAAATCAGATTTTTTGAAAGTGGTATATGGGGGCAATACCTTTAATATCTTTAAATATATATATATATTTCATGATTGTAACATTTAGCTAAAATAATACGCAAATGAATTCTTTATAATTAATTTTTGGAGGAATTTGTTGTTGTTGTTTAAAATATTAGTAAACAAATCAGGTCCTTTGGTGCATCGTTGTTATTGTCCATGCAGCAGACACAGTGTTTGTGTGTGCGTGTGTGTGTGTGTGTGTGTGAGCTCACACTGTTGAGCTGTCTGTTAAAGGTGACTCCTCACGCGGGGACGGCGCAGTCCACTCCACCTCTTGTGAGAGCCCTCCGTTGCATCTGGCACGCAGCCAGATACCTCGTGCGTGTGTCTGTGTGTGTGCGTGCGTGCGTGTGCGTGTCACTATGGGAGCAGGGGCCCACCGTACTCGCGTACACTGTCTGGCCTGGACTATCCGTGTAAACACAGCGTCTTCTAGTGGTCACCGCAAATACTGCCACATCTTAAAATGGCCACTGGTGCTGGTGGACACTGCAGCAGCAGCAGCACGGCAGCCCCCTCACCTCCAGCCCAGGCCACACACACACACACACACACACACACACACACACACACACACACACAGGTCCCACTGCAGTCACCACAGGGCTGTTTACTCATTATCCCTGTCCACTGTTAATCCATAAACACACTGCTCTGCTAACAGAGGTGAAGTTGTTGAGCGGACAGCATTTGATCCTATAGTTCAAAAACAAACAAACACAAACAAAAAAAAAAACACAGACTCTACGAATCCCATCACTCAATAAGTTTTATTCACAATATACAGAACAACGAATCAAGTCAGACAAACCGCAGCCAGTAGAAAATAAATCTAATGGAAAAAAAACTCAAAATATATCATTTATAAGCAGAGTTGTGAACACTTTACAGACAAGTTTCTGCAGAGAGCAGACAAACAGCAGATAGTGTTTCGACAGGATTTAAGGTGATTTCATTTAAGCAAAATAATTGCTCTGACGAAGCAGCTCTTAGTGCAAAAATCTTGACATGTAACATTCATGTGGGTTATGTGTGTTCAGACTGAAGGTCTTGGGCTGTTGATTTAAACGTAAGGCTGAATTCAAACTAAATACTGGACTGAGTTGAAGAGCTGCAAGTTCATCGTGTTTCAACCACCTGCTCCACACCTGAGGAGAGGAGAAAGACGGGGACAGCAGGCGAGAAGGAACAAAGCCTGCACGCGAGATATTTACTTCTTTTATGTCAAGTGAGAATTGAAACTTAACATTTTGTAGGTCAAAATGCAACCGCGCAGTCACAGCACCTCCATGTCTGCTGACTGTCAAAGTCCCGTCCTTATCTCTCCTCCAGTGACCTTTGATTCCAAAGTCATGTTGGATAATGTACAAAAACAGAGCGGCGAGTATGAAATCAAAATTTACAACATTTTCTGTTCCGAGCTATGAAGAATATGCACTCTGTTATTCGACTGGGACAGTATGGAACTGTTATCGTCAACGTTACACTGCGATGATGACAAATGATTGGACAAACAGGGGCGAGGCTCTATCATTGGGAAGCTTAAGCGTCCTTCTTTTTGATGATGAGCGGTCCGACGTTGTCCCCGGTTTCTTCGTTGTGTTTGGCGTGGGCTCCATCGCAGTACGGAAACTGTAAGAGAAACGCAGCTTGTTAGGGGAAAAACAGGGCGCTCTTATCAAGTTTGAGCACTTTGTACTTCATGATACGAGTGAACACACTGTTGGCCAATACTGAGACGCTCTTCCCAAAGTCACCTGAAAACTGACAGAGAAACAGAAGATCGTTTTGATCGGCTTTTAAGCACAAATTTTAGCTCCATCACCCTCAGCCTCAAAAATGAAACCTAGAAATAGCCTCACTCAAGTCCACTGATGTGAATACTAATGATCGATTTACTCAATGTGAGATGTTAAACTTGTGTTTTCCTTAGTCTTTATTCTCTGTCCATGAAGCAAAATGTAGATCTTGTTGACACAAAGGACGTCTCTCTGTCTCGAGGACTTACAGAACAACTTGAGTTCATTACTATAATTTTACAAAGTAACCTCGACACTCTCCTCTTAATAAAAATACAGAAATTAGTGTCACCAAGTGTTGAATTTACCATTGCAAAGCACTTCAGCCACGCTGCTGACAGGCTCTTTCCTCTGATATGGTTAGCTAAACTATGGTTTTAAAATCTCAGAGACGAAGCTACAATCTGATGCCTGTAACTCCACATGCCGACATGCTACAAATCAAAGTTGAGCTAATAACGAGCTCCAATAACGTGGTAAAGAATCTACAAATCATATGTTTTTGTTTCTATTTTGGGTACTGTGTTATTTAGCATAGTTAGCTGATGCTATGCTAGCTACTGGGGTGGCAAAATAAGATGTTAAAATGGGGCTCAGACACTGATGAAAAGCAGATATTTTTGACCAGATACAAACTTTAGATGGCGTTCAGTTGCTTTGTGGCAAAGAGCAGATGCACACAAGCCCATGATGACTAAACTATAGCCCTTTTCACACAGAGATAGCGCTATAGGGCCGCCACAGATGGCATCATTCTGGTCCAGTGTGTGATTTTAGATAGCATGTCGGCACTGAGGAATCAAAATAGGCGTGACATGTAACACAACAGTGTCTGCCTCTAGTGCGACATATAACATAAGTGTCTGCAATGCTTTATAAACAATAACAGTAACAAAAAGGTGAGGTGGTGAGATATTTCTGCCTTGAACAGGCAGTGAAAAAGGGACTTGCGTTAACAAGTGCTAGAGGAGCACTTCAACAGCGACTTGGTGATAACATAATTGGTTGCACTTTCAGTCACTCATAAGCCTCATTCCAGTGCACATAAAACAGCTAACATCTGGCTTCTTAATGCAATGAGAATGTCTACGACTGGCATTCATACCCAGGTCAAATGACTCCGCAGTAGACACGGGTTTTTTATCGCCTCCAGCTGCGATCAGCATTGATGGAAACATAACACCTAGGCGAACATGGTAATTTCAGCTCCTTAATTACCATCAGTTTCCTCCTAAGCAGCGCTAAAACAACGATCCAAATACATCTGCACCGAGATTGTAAGAGAGACTGAATAAGAAAGATATATAAAGAGAAGAAACATTGAAAGTTTTGAAAGACCTCTATTCTTGCTATTGTCGGCCGTTTACCTGTTCTCTTGCCTGTTTGTGACTTCGTATGGACACACCAACAACACAAGCCACACACACACCCCTGCTGACAGAAAGGCTGACTCCTCTGCTGCAGCGCTGTGTTCACTGTCAGTGGGAATACACCCGATCGCCTATATTTAGCAGGTATACCTGGGTTTGAAAAACCCAGATATACCGCTTGCATGCACTAATTTTGGTGGGAAAGGGGTAATAGTGTGAACACAGCATGAAGTTTTCCATTAGCAGTCAACGCTTGGCTGTGACATCACTGACTGGGGTGTTAACAGAAGTGCAACACGCGTGAACTTCTGACCCTAAAACAGCATTACGACCTTAAACGGTGGAAAGCTAATTGAGTGTTTTGCTCTCTTAGAACGTCTAATAACAGTTATTTAAAACTAATCATAAATGCCTCTGAAGCCGCTGCTGAGGCCTGACCTTCTTTGACTTCCAGCAGCGGCAGTACACAGCCTTGGTGCCGATGTCCTCCATGTCGAAGCTGTGGACCACTTTGGGGCTGTCTTTACAGATGGATGTGTTCACCAGGCCCTTTTTACAGCTCCGCCCGTTCAGGTAATGGCTGACTAGGAAACCTCCGAGAGCTGCAACCACTGCGACCGGGACCGCCACCACAAAATGCTCTGGAGAGAGACAGTCACAATGTACAAACAGACAAAGAAAGGAAATCCCTGCAAAAATACACCTGTCTCCTTATTTCTCGGTAAAGACGTTATAGCTTTATAGTTGTTTTTTTTTGGTCTGCTACAAAATGTAGATGGACAAAATATTGGAAACACCTTACTTTAATGCAAATTCAATCCAACGTTAGCACCAACAACAGCCTGCAGAGATGATCCCTCTGACACAGTGTCAACAACACGGTACACAAAAACAGGATTTTGTGCGTGTCTGTTTTACTGCCTGAGCGACTCTTTCAAGTGTTTATTGTACCAAACTGCGCTACTACTTAAGTACTATTTAATCACTGACAAACGGTGTTAGATATTCATGGTAACCGTCTCAGAAAATATCACAAATTCACAGTATCAGTGTACAGGGTATCACACAATTAGAATTATCAGTTCCAACTAGGCTTAAAAGGAGAAAACAGAAGTTAGTTTTGGTTGAACAAACGCTTCATAAAAATTGACACTTGAGACGATTATTTTAATGTTGGTATGTGTAAAAAACACTCTGGAGGGAAAAGGGATCTTGATGCCCAGGAGAGATTTTCCATCTGATTGCATATTTTTCAATATCACAGATAACTAAATGTACATGGTATGATAACAGTCATCTTTAACATCACGGTGATCTATTGTTTTCTCTGTGTGTCTGTTGATCAACGCTCTTCGTGGCCTGCAGTTTCAGTCTGTCGATACTTTTCTCACTAAAAATAAATACTCACGCATGCAAAGCTTTCCTGTACATTGCATCAATTTATCTCAACTGTTTCACATTTCAGTGATGCACAGCTGCAGAATCCCATTTCCAGCTTTCACTAGTTTAGCAGTAACAAAAGTTTTGATGCTTCACAGTTTCGTCATGTCCAGACAAAGATTTGACATCCTGGATCCTAAATAAATCTCTCTTTCTATAGGCTCATCATGTTGCATCATCAGGGGAGGGATTTCTAATGAACAGGGCCTGTCTGATAGATTCAGAGAAAACTCATGTGCAGGATCTTTTCACTGTAGCCGTTTTTGCAGTGAGGATTATCCAGGTCCACTGAGCCTCACATGATGCAGAGTCCGGAGACCTGAGGAGCAGGGGCCCTGCTGTAAGTATGGATCAGCAGATTCACTGAGTAGCTTCTTTGCTTTAAGAGCCTAAGGGCAATGCAAATTATGACACTCTGTCGTGGAAGACGGGATCACCTCCAAGTGTGGCCTCAGCTGATGGGCCAGGAGTATCTGAGTGACTGTCTAAAGTTGGAAACACAACATGGAGCTGCGTCAAACACGGCTGGCTGCTCAGTTAGCCACACGGCTGTTAGCCAGCTAACGTTGAGGAGCGGTTGTTGACATTTTAGCTGCTAACTAACTAACTAACTTTAGGAGTTAGAGGGCATTTTTAAGATACGTGTACAGTTTTTGACTTCACTATTAGCCTCCATGCAACCGTTCTGCAGCCTAAAACAGTCCCGGTAGCGTTAGCTGCTGCTTGGCTCGGGTAATTTTAGGTCACAGACATGGTAAGTTTACGTTGAGCGGCAAACGAAAACACTGAACGTATTTAAAGCTAGCATACTATAAGCTAGCTTGAATGCTTTACCTTTAGATAACGTGAATCCCGAGCTGGGTAATGAGGGCATCGGAGGCATTGGCACCTGTGGCACGGCAGGTAAACTTGGGGTTGTCATGTTTTCCTGGCCGGTGTGTTGTTAATGCTCAGCGCTCAGCAGCAAGGTCAACCACAGAGTCTTATCTGAACTCTGTCTGCTCCTCCAGCGCCCTGCCCGGCCCTCCGCCGCTACGTCACTGCACTGTAACCAATCAGGACTGAGGAGGAGGGAGTGAAATTCTATCAGAGCAAGATAATAAACACCAGCGTACTTCCGGCTTCGCTTTAGTGCGGCTTAGGACTGAATAAAATATAATTTTTTGATGCATGAATTTTCTTTTCCTAGATGTTTTTTTTCCCCAAATCATTTTTAGACGATACCTGAAATACTATTGATTTAGTCTGGCTTTTATTTAATGTGAACTTTGTAATTATTATTTTAAATAACAATTATATACGTATATGTAGAGAGAGAGAGAGAGAAAGAGAGTTTCTTCTCAAGAGTAACCTCTCAACAAAGGACAGCATATTTAATTACAGAGACCACTTCACTTTCATATTTTGTTTATCACTGACTGTGTTTTGGTTGTCCAATCTTTATTTTTTGTGTTGGATTTTTATTGTGAAGCACTTGAGCTGCACCCCTTGTATGAGAAGTGCTCTATAATTAAAGTGTGCATATTATTACTATTATTGTATTATTTAAGATACAAAGGGTTACACGCTTACCTTCATAAGGATGTCGAGAAATTTTGTATGTATGTATTTATTGTGCAAGTTAATTCTTGACCCTAAACGTTATTTTGTACACATAATCTTATGTCAAGGTCAATTTAACTGGCTTTTTCCGGAGCTTTCAGACACTTTTCACATCTTACAACATCTGTGAAAAAACAATTTGTATTATATAATAATAATAATAATAATAATAATAATAATAATAAAAAATAATAATAATAATAATAATAATTCTGTAACCTTTGAGGATAAAGTGTTGCCAAAAAGACCTGTTAAAACGTTGCATGTGCCTCTAGGTCTCATTAAACGCGTAAGTGCATTCATTAACTGTTGAATGTGACAGACATCTGTGATTTACTTTGCTATCTCGTTAGATATTATTCAAATTACACTACGCACTTTGCTATCTTGTTAGATATTATTCAAATTGCACTACGCACTTTAGTACGAAGGTTGGTGCAAAAAAGGTTTCCACTCGAGGAGAATCATCTTGATGGCTGCGATCTTTGGCGACTCCCATTTCCCCTTCAAGAAGTTATGTGTCTTGAACCATGTAAATGTGATGAGCACGGCAGTACTTTGTGGATTCAATTTGATCATTTCATATGTCAAATGTCCCTTTTAACACCGAGTGCCCATTTTCAACAACTCACTGTTGATATATGAACACAGAATCGCCTGAAATTACTTTATAAGACGCACCACCAGAGGGCAACAAAACGCACTAGCAGCCTGGATATATGAACCATTTTAAAACGGATTAATTATTAAAGATTTTTTTGTTGCTTCTGATTAAATAAATAGATACATAAATAAATAAGTGCTAATAACCACTGGAATTTTAAGTAAAATGTCTTAAGGTCAGCTCCTAAGAATAATATAAAATAATGCAATTAATTTTATTATTCTGTAAAGTCTTTAAAACCCATATATTCAAAGTGTAGTTCCACACGTAAAGTAGTACACAGAAAACGTGGAACCAAATCTCTCACACACACATTTCTTATCAATATTCAGGGCAAATTCAAAAACGTTTTCATGAGGATTTCCTTAATATTCCACAAATCAACTCACAGTGAAAGCATGTGATAACAGCAGGTATTTCCTGTAAAACTGGCCCCTGAATGTGACCCGGCTTCACCTGACCCTCTCCTGCCTCTGTGTGTCCTCCAAAGGGCCGCAGAATGAGTCAACACAGGAATCATGGGTTTTTATTACACAGTTTAATCAACACACAAAAGCTCAACGAGCCTCTCAGGTAATTCAATATACAGAGGTTTTGTGCAAGAAGAGTGGGTTCTCCTCGCACCCAGAGCCCAAGCCAGTCCCATAGCCATTTAAGATGTTAGCCTCTAATTTAACAATAGCAAAAAACAAAAAAAAGAAAAAAAAAGAAAAAGGAAAAAAAAAAAATGCAACCTAAAGAGTTATGGGGGGGGGGGGGGGGGGGGGGGGGTAGTAAAAACACAGGTTAAACTAAGAAAAATAAATTGCTTAAATACCTGGTCCAGAACCTCCACTTTTGTGAATAAAGAAAAGTCGGTGGTAGTGGTGGGGGTGACATGGGGTTACAATTGTGCGTGCACGTGTCTATGTGTGTGTGTGTGTGTGTGTGTGTGTGTGTGTGTGTGTGTGTGTGTGTGTGTGTGTGTGTGTGTGTGTGTGTGTGTGTGTGTGTTTGTGTGTACAAAGGGGTCAACCTGGGTGGGGTGGGAGGAGGGGAGTTAGGAGCAGGAGGTGCGGGGATAAATTCAAGTCCTTTCATAGAATCTGACAGAAGACCAAAATAGGCCATGTGCATGTTTTTTCCATTTGACATAGCCTGCAATGATTTCTTTTAAGTATTCATTGTATAAAATACAGAGTGCCCTTCGACTCGTGCCAAAACAAACTGCTTTCTTGAACTGTCCCCTCTACTGATGGGAATTATAAGGACAACAAAACAAGAAAGGATGCAGAGTGTAAAAATCCCTCCATCTTATTGTCCCCCACTCCCCTTAAAAAAAAAAAAAACTAGGAATAAAGGAAAAAAAAAAAAAAAAGGTCCCCTCAAAGTTTTACAGATGCTCAAAGGAATGCTTTTAGTGATTAACGTCAGGGAGGGGAGGGCGGGTGAGGATGCAGGTGTGTGGGAGGAGTTGGGGAGGGGGCCACGGCAGTCCAGCCTGCATGGTGACAAAATGTAACGGAATTCAGGAGTCAGGAGACGGGGCCGGAGGTCACGAGGGGGGGGGGTGAAAAAGGAGAAGGGGGGGAGATGGGTGTTACCATTGCAAGTTGACAATATGTACATTTGGAGGGTGGGCAGGTGAGCTGAGAGGCGGGAGGGGAGGGGAGGGGGGGGAGGGAGACAGAGCAAAACAGAGGGAGAGGAAGAAGAAGAAGAGAGAGAGGAAGAAGAGAGAGAGGAAGAAGAGAGAGAGAGAGAGAGAAGGGGGGGGGGGGGGGGGGGGGGGGGCAGAGGGAGTTTTACAGGTACTCTGGTGAAGGGGAGGCGTGGCTCAAAGAAAGCACTCCAATGGAAACCAACAAGATCTTGTTTTAAACTTTTCATTTGTTTGAATGGTTTTTTGTTTGTTTTCTCTTTACATCTGAAGCTCCCCTAACCTTATTTCGTAGAGGTGGTTGGCCATGATTCTACCCCCAACACTACATTGCATACTTTTGTGTCCATTCCCGAGCTATTTTGTTGTACCTGTGAACAAACAGAGAGACAGAGAGAGAGACAGAGAAAGGAGCTGTTAGTTTTTAAGCCTCATAAAGAGCAACGTATTTCAGATTTCGGGACATCATTTACAGAAAATCTGCAGGGAAGCTGCGACTCTGTCACGTCCGTTAATTTCCGCGCGTACATCATAAGTTTTGCTGCCATACTTGCATCAGCGGCAGCGGATGCCAGCTGGCTGGCAATCTACAAGGGCACATACAGTTCTGCCATCTTGCACCCATTTTTTCCGCGGGTTTGTTGTTATTTCCTCTCCCCACTGCAGCAAAACTGCCAGGAGTCAGTGCTGCTGGCCAATTAGTGACAGGAAGAACAGTTTAAGCACAGATATGGCAACACCAAAATGATAGCCCCTCTCCCCGCACTGACTGTGTTTATTAAGCCTGTCGGTGTGTGATGTGTTGTACCAGGGGATGCCAAATGGGACAAAGAGACAAAAAACTGAAATGTCAGTCAAACTGCTGCAATGCTTCACACAGAGAAGCACTGGATAAAAGCATGACAGGCTGTGAGAGGAGTCTTTGCTTAAAATGACTGAACTACATAAATGTGACCTAAAGCGAGGGCAGCACTATGACAAAGATGCACGCTTTTTATTTCTTTGAGTCGAAATAACGAGCAGGAAAACGTGAGTTTCGGGTAAAACACAAGACTGCAGCTGTTCACTGAGGAGCAGCTTCTCTGCAGGTGAGCGGGACGGTACTGTGACTGAGCAGGAGCTGTGAATAATGTTTTTTTAAAGTAGTAAGTAAAGGAAAACAATCTGTAATAATGTAGAGTATTTACAAAACTGAAAAAAAAAAATCTGTAGATAAGAAAATGTAGTCACTGAAGAGCTTTTTTAGAGGATTGTTTTACTTTTGTTTATTCTCATTTTAAGCAGCCATGTCTTCCTATCGTGATTTTTAGCTACAAAAATAACACAGCGAATAGGGGGGTGACAGATCACATTATTCATGATAACACCGGTTACTTAATGTAATAAGAGATTTATATTGTGATAATGGTGATATTTCAACTGTGTTGACAATGTAGAGATCATTTTTGTTTAGTTTTTCCTGAATAAACGTAGACAATAAAACTATAACACTGATTTTGTTGTTTTATTAAACTAATAGTTAAATATTTTTCTGTATTTTGTCACATCGCCGAGAACACCATTATCACAAAAAAACCCTGAAACATTGCAATATTATTTTATGTCCATATTGCCGCCCCTAACACTGAAGTGCAGATCACACTATGCAGCCACCTGCAGTCACTGTGCACAGACGACACGCGCGCTCGCGCTTTACATAAACACAGAAGCATCGGCCTGTTTTGTCTATTGACAATTCCAATGAAATTTATTCAAACAAGACTGACGCATCCTCAATTTAAAAAAAAAAAAACAAAAGCAACACAGTTCTACTGTGGAAAGTAAGAACACAAGAAAAATATGGGGCCGCAGATGGCTGGAAGATGTCGACTGTGATCCGTCTGATCATCAGTTTCATCAAATTGCAGTCTGGAGATTACAGCTTTAGCTTTAACATGAAAATATTACTCCAGTTATATTAAAACGAGCTCCAAACCGTTTTTAGCTGATCTTTCCACAGAAGCCATGTGGGAAATCAAACTGTGGTACTGCCCAAACCGCAAGACAGCCGACCAAAATTTCAGACCTGCCAGAAATCTATCCGAGTGCCCAATTAATCAGGGGCCATGCACCCCCTAAAAACTGCACGGCAAATGACAACTAACGTGGCCGATTTATGGCTAAACATCCGTCCTAATGTGTACAGTGTCTGCGCAGTTCAGGAGACTCGCTGCTTTTCAACAGTCTGTATACTTTAAAGCCATTTCCCATGATTTAACCTTCAATGACACGTGCTTTAGACAGCGTTCCTTCAAACAGCGTAGCAGACGACAACACAAACATTTGAAGGGACGCGCCGATTAATCGGGAAACACAGATAACGACAGATATTCGCCTTGCTGACTGCTATCAGTCTACAAGAAAATAAGATGACGCTCAGCATCAGTGGCCGATGATTTTTCCTGCTGTGTCACATCAGTTGTGCGCAGAGTAAAAAGCAGGCTCAAGACTAACAAAGTCAAACCGCCCTGGGGACAACAGGAAACGTGTCTGGGAAAAAACGAGATCTTTCCCGCACACCCTCAGGAGGACAGGACAAACTCACTATCGACGTTTCAAAGGAGGCACCCAATTATTCCCCTGATGATGCTGCAGCGTGAACAAGACTTTTGAGGCAGTTATTTAAAGGTCATTTCATAAATTCCTATGATTGAATTGTGCTCATTGGAGAGTTTGTAGTGAAGGAGGAAATGACTTTAAAACACTTCAGTTATTTTGTTCTTTTAAATCAAGATTTCTTTGTTTATCTGGCACGAAAGAGGGAATAAATAACGACAAAAAACATGGGAATCGGCTATCGGCCAAATCGTTATTTTAACCCTAAGAAACCTGGATGGACATCACCTTTTCTTGCGCTGCATTCAGACGAGTATTTGAACCTTTGAAAACTGAGGAAATAGGTTGAACTCTCTTTATGAAAATGAGAAAAAGGGCAAGGAGCAAATTGCAAGAAATTGGTAAAAAGAAACAAGAAAGCATCCTAAAATTAATGTTAAAAAAGAGGGAGGGGGAGACAAATAGAGAATTTTAGAACATTATTTAAAAACAGGGAAAATGTCCAGAAACTATATTTATGATACCTAGAACTGTTGTTACACACTATATAATGGTTTTTTTTTTAGCCCTTTATATGGCCATTTCCTTGTTTGTTTTTATTTTTTTGCTATTTTTTTTGGCATTTTTCTTGGTTCTTTTTCCTAATTTGTTGCTAATTTTTGGGGTCATTTCTTGTTAAGTTGCTCATTGCCATCTTCCAATGTTTTTGAGAGAATTCAAGTCAGTTTGCGTAGGTTTCAAAGGGTTAAACGTCAGCATTGGCGCAGAAATTCACAATTGGTGCATCCCTAGAAATTTGGCCAAATTATAAAGCAAATTATTATGCAATCAAAATCTTTATCTTTGAAAGTTTTATTACACACCTTGTGATTGCGACACACTCTTAACCAGTTAGAATGTTTTTAAAATTAATAATAATGAACAAGATTGGAGCTTCTGTCCACCAGCAGCCAGTTTATGATCCTGAGTTTGATCTGAACAGGCTTTAGTACAGCTCCACCCAGCTCGGCTGAGACTTGACATTTTATCAGTTTTGGTTGGTTTGTCTGGACTGGTGACCCCAGAGCATCATGTTGACAAGAGGCACTTAAACAAATCTGAATTCATCCAAATGATGCACAAAAACAGCATGAAGCTAATTACTTACTTTTCCCTGTCCGTCTTGTAGATGCGGGCGATCTCGGGTACTAAGGGGTCATCCGGGTTTGGGTCACACAGCAGAGAGCAGATGGACAGGAGGACTGCAAGAAACCAGTCAACCAATCAGTGTTCACAAATAGAAGCAGACATTTTCAGAAATGATGTCATTTTACCTCAGATGACCCTCGGATGTCACGCAGAGTATTCATGACCGCTATAGAGGTGTTTATTATTCATGAAATCGGGAATTAAACAGAAAAACTCGGAGGGACACCATTGTAAAAAAGCACGTCCGCTAATAAGCACTGAATGAAAAGGGCCAACGCTGACATTTACAGAGAGAGTACTCCAGCCTGATACAAGGAGCTCCGCGGGAGAAACGTTCCACTGTATTATTTGTGGGAAGCATTTCTATTTAAAAAGGAAAAAACGAACGTGTTTCCTTTGTTCCTTCATTCTCACCACACTGTTTACAAAGGCAGGAGCATCTGCCATTTATCTGGAACCATATGTGCTGTTAACAGTGTGAAGGCCAGGAAGAAAAAAACAAAAAAAAAAGTCTACCTTTGGAGATGGTGAGAGCCGGAGACCACTGTGATCGCAGAATGTCAAGACAAATGCTGCCGTTGCTGTTGATATTTGGGTGGTAGATTCTTGTGGTAAATGCAACCTGAAAATGTCGGGGGCAGGGGTGAGAGGCACAACAGGAAACTGAATGATGTGAAGATTGTAGCATGTTTTAGCAGGCAACATACGCTCGAGTGTGGTTGTTTATGTATTCGCTTTCTTTGTACGTGTCTATGCCTTGCTTACCTTTGGCGGTTTGAAGGGGTAGTCTGTGGGGAAGTGTATGGTCAAGAAGAAAACCCCGCTCTGGTAAGGACTGTCATTCTAATGCAGGGAGAGACGCCCATTCATCTCATTATTGACTGAAGTGCAAGGATGGCAATTAAATGCACAAAAATGGGATATAGAGATTAAAAACTAGGGCTGCTGTCAACCAAGAAAATGTCTGACTAAAAGTTGACGTTCTGACTCAGCTGACTCCATAGGCAGTAAATTCAGCTCACTTAGTACCATCAGATGCTGTGTTAGTCAAGTTGTTTGGAGTCAAGCGTTTAGGTTTTGAGAGTAAAAAGTAACAACGAAAACATTATTTTACCATATGTGTGAATGTTAGTTCCCAGCAAAAACTAAAGCGGGATAACGGCTGTGACTTTGTAAGCAATATATACATAAGTGAATACTTACAGGTCCCATTATTGTGGCTTGCCAGTGAAACACTGCAACGAAAACAGAAAAAATTGGTTATGAAACACTAAAAACCCAATGCAAGACTGAAAAAAGTTAGAATAAATAATGCCACATGAAGAGTGTGTGTTTGTTTGCACAGTTGAGTAACAGGCTCTTACATAAAGTGCAACCCAGGACAGATATTCTTAGAGGTGGCAGTTTTTTTTAAATACAGTGGAAACAAGTTACAATGATCGCAGTTTAAGTCATCAGCTTCTTATATGGACCAAAAAACTACAGACAAAATAATCCCTATACAAATGCTGTTATAATGATTCATTTATGGTTATCAAGTAGTCTGCTTACAGTGTTTATTTTCAGTCTTTTAATAGCTGAAAACATTTTAAAATAAAAAAGAAAAAACGATTTGAAAGTTGGGTAATTCTGTTATACAGTTTGTTTGTTTGTTTGGTTTTTTTTTAAAACTTAGCCTGTCTACTTCCAACAATCTATGTGAGGCTGGTGATGCCTGCACATCGAAATCATCGTTTTCTCTCAGTGAGAAGTGTAGAAAACGCTCTCATCATGTGGCTCGATAAAGCCCGGTCACGATAATGCCTGTCAACGGCTGCACTAAATTTTTAAACAGTCAACAAATTCCGTAAATAACGAAGCAGTCCGTTTCATTACTTTATATTTATGTAGTAAACCTAAATTTAAGAATCACGAGCTTATTGTGATCAATCTGACCCAGACAGATGTGATCACTATTAGCGGTTTCCGCTGTAAAACGGTTAAGCGTCGTATCATGGCAGTGGACTCACATTTACATTCACATATTTGCCCGTTGCAGGAATAATGTTAAAAGTACTGCTTAAGGTGAAACTGTTATCCTAACATGAGGTATCATTTTAAAAAGCTTGGACAGCAAAAATTGTGATGACAAAAACAACTATCAGTTGATGGTGATTTGGTAGCATTTAAAGCCGCCTTATTTAAGCTTCCTGTTGAGGTCTGAGGACAAACGTCACATTGAAAAAGGAAGTTAACCACAGCGATTATATTACCAGAAACACTCTCTTAGTTCATAATAGAGTGGTTTATTTGATGTTGGATTGCAGGAAGTGACATGTATAGAGTGAAGTTGTTGCCACAGATTTTCTTCTGTTTTGTTAGTGCCTCACACATGCTTAAGATGCACAAGCATGCTGAGTGTATCCAGTTAACTTGGAAGAATTGAACTCCATTTTGTATGCGCTTTAAATTCTCCCTCTCTCCCTCTATATATGGGAGAGGGAGAGAGAGAGGAACGATGTAATCTCTGGACACACACTCAAGACTGCAGGATGCATGTAGCTTTGACATTTTAATGACACAAAGAGAAAGCTGTTCAAACGAACCTGCACATTTTGTCAAACAGGGACACTAACAGCATCCTTACGGTCAAATATTTGATGGTAAAATTATTGAAAACAAGTTACTTGTGGTCACAAGTTACTTGTTAGACATTAATGTTAACACTAATCATTGTCATGAAACACATTTTTGCATATGGAGAAGAAATCCTGTATTAGTGGGACAAAGAAAAGGAACCCTTTCATGGGGTGAAATGGCTCAACTTTAACACACCTCTGCATGATTTTGGTACAAATAATAATAACTGACGTGCTGCAGCGCTGCTGTTAAGGACGTTGGAGTTGAAGCTGGACAAAGACGGAGATTTTACTCTGCTTGTCCATGCATTCACTATATTGCAGATTGTGGTGTTTTTTCGAGTGTTTGAACAAGTTAGTTGTGTTACACGATGCAGAGACAGGTATTTCGCACGCCTTACATATGATTTTTTTCTCTCTTAAGTCTGAAATACTTCCTAATAATGGATGATGAGAGTTTTTCACGGATGATTTTCGTTTTCCGTGTTTGCAGACGCGTGATTTTGTAAAGTTTTTTTTACTGGCTGCCGCTGCAGAATGCACACAGAGCAACATGACAGCTCTTCAAAAGTGGAGTCTGGCTGTTAGTTTAGGGATTGCATGGTCTGATATGCAGCCGAGTTTTCTATGAGAGAAGAGCGCATTTTAAACGTCAATTTTGCAGTCTATCGTGTTGATTTTATTGTGGGGAGCAAATTCACGACCGTGATTAACATTCAATTAAAGGTGCTGCCCTAATATAAATGACTTTAAGTTCAAGTATGAACCAAACTTCTAAATGTATTACATAATTTCAACACTGCTTGAAAAGCAGATACTTTAATATAAAAAAAAAAACCAAACAAAAACGAGCCAATGTAGAACAGAACAAGGCTGCAAATATGGAGGGCATCGTTTTGATTCTGACAACATGTAATCACTGTGCCCAAAATAGGTAAGTGCTAACATATCTGTGTTACCTTCGCTTCTGTGTTAATAGCAGCATATTGCTTTTAGAGAGAGGAAGTGGCTCCTAGTCAAGTGGTAAGTGCTAATACAAGAGATCAGGTTGGGGTTACTTACAGTGAATGGTAAAAAAAAAAACACCAGTGAACAAAAAAGCACCTGTAAGTATAAACATCAGCTCACTGAAAGTTGTTTGTTGTGGATCACCAGAGCAGAACAAGAGCCATAGAAATATCCGCCAATGAAAATTTGAAAATTATACATGTATTTGAATGGTGAAGAGATAAAACTATATAGGCTATTTCCATACTAGTAAAATACCCCAAACTTAAAGCATTTTTAGCCTTTGGCCTAAAGCATTTTCAAGTCTTGGTGCAGGTAGTTGTGCTGGCATGTACAAGGGATTAACATGCATAACACTCATATTTTGACCTCCACGTATGCAGTAAATATCAGATGGGCTGACAGATGAACTTGGAGGTAAATTAAAATTTAGATTTACCTTTCAGTGTAATGCAGTCGGCCACAACACTAGAGTTGGAACCCCTCTGACTGAGTCCCAACAAAATCTAAAGGCTATTGTAGTGAACTGCTCAATGTACAGGCCTTCATGAGCCCCACAGACAAACACATTGAACAAACTTACATTACTCGACTACTATGGCATGCTATCACACTATGGGGAAAATACACCCCAAATCCATTGTTGTTTGATCATTTTGACATAATATCACAAAATGAAAAGGTCTATTTTTGAAAGTCAGTGTGTATTCTAAAAATGTCATGAGAAACAAAGAAAGTTTTTGAATATCTGAATTTACTAACGACTTAAATAGTTTCTCCTGGTGTCTACCATGTGAGAGACCATAAAACTACTGTCACAACATCATGGAATGAATAACAGAAATATTAAAGCAGAGACACAGGTGGATGGGGTGTTAAAGGGACAGCTTTGAAAATGATGATGGCATGAGACTATCGCAAATGCAGGCTGCATATATCCAGAGGTTATACAGCTTACACATAGTAAATTGGTTAACAAATATGTATTTATTACTTAATATACTGTCAAACTATAGTGACAGATTTAAAAGCTAACCTGTCCTTTTTCTTTTTCTTTGATAGTGAGAGAGACACACACACATGAAAGGTAGAGGAGAGAGAGACAGGGTACAAAAGTAGCACCAACCTCCTGCCAAATGCTGGTAAACTATGCAAATCTATTGATTTGCTAGTAAAATTTAAATATTCACAAGCCATTTGGCTGGTGGAAAAACAGTTAATTTTGCACCCTGGAGACAGGGGGGTGACATACAGCCAAGGGCCCGGGCTGGACTCAAACCCAGGACACGGTGGCAAGGACTAAGGATGTTCCTAATGACTAACTTCGCTGACGGTTAAACAAACATTTAAATTTAGACTAGACTACTAATCCAAAAAGTAAGAAAGCACTCAGAACACAGACAACACTGAGCATAATTTAGAGGGATGCTTTGCCAATTTTCAACCGGCGATGTATCATAACAATGTGGGTAGTATGTGTAAATGAACTGCGGTAAACTTCCCTCCATCTTACCAATGCCCAGATATCCCTGTTCACCTTCGCATTTGAGCAACAACCAAATTGTATTTTAAATGCTGCTGAAAAAGTTTGGCACTTTGCATGTTATCCTTCAAACCATGACGACAACTCACTAAATAACAGTTATTCTTTAGGGCAAATAATCTTTAAGAAAGGCATTTTCACTGGGTAAACGCAACTGTATAGCAAACAGACATTTTTCTATAGTCTATAGAATGTGTTTAAAAGTGTGATTTTACTGTGTACATTCACAAAAAAGTACACAGTGACAAATACATTTTCATAATTTTAATTATAACTTTAACCGACGAGTGTTTCTGGTGCAAATAAGACAATGTAGCAACTTTCAAGAGACTAGTTGACTAATCACACACATCTCCAGTAAGGGCTCGGCCTTACTGCTCCGCACGCTAACCAGTGGAATGAATAATGTGTTCAGATGGAATACATGTGACACATTTTTTAAACAATCCATTAATTTCTGTATTTTTTCTTACAAAAAGTCAATTAATTTCTGTATTGTATTACATTTGTTTACAGTTCTAATTGACACCATTTTGACTTTTTGTTCTGACAAAATTTAAAATGAAATATTTAAAAGGGGAGATATCTACATCATGTATGACATGTATTTAATCCTATGCAATTAAATTGTCTGCAAAACTGCGTTCATGAATGCCTTTTGAGTTTTATTTCTGTGTCTATCTTTACAGGATTTAAAAATAAATAAATGATGCGAATAATAAATAAAAATCACAGTCTGCATCTACTCCTACGTTCCAAAAGAACAACATACTAGCCAGGCAAGAATTTCCCTTTTACTTACACTAAAAGCAAAAGTGAAATGCACACGTAGCAATTGAGTTGAGAATATTATGTTTTTATAATGAACTAGTATTTTCACATGAGGTAGTCCAGGTATTTCCTGGATCTGCTTGCTCAAAAAACAGAGGTACTTCCTTAATTTAGTTAAATACCCTAGACTTTACACATAAAAAGCCAGCACCTTCACTGATGCTTACATTCTCCTTCCAGAGCTACAAGACTTAGGTTTCAAAACATTTGAATGTGTGAGATGCAGTCTGTGGTAACCAGAATATTATGGACATTTTTTCACATCAAAACGAAATGCATTAATCAGAAAATTTAGCCTTAAGGTGCAAATCTGGAGATCATTTAAAGCTACCTTACAGGTGAACGATTCCATCTACACAGTCTGTAATAAATAAGAATATTGTATATTCTCTTTGTGTCATTTGTAAGAATTCTGACCAATAAATATGTATTTCTGCTGTTTGAATTGTCATATGATTTGGCCAAAATAAGGAAAGTGTACACCAGGAATTTGTTCTTGAGTGCTGTTTGATTTTGAGCCCCAGTCTCACACAGCTAACAGGACAATGTTGGTTTAGATGATGAACTTACTGTCATCTCCTACTGGTCCTGCAGAACACTGGGCTGGTGGGTCCCGTGCCAAGTCGTTCAACTCCTGAGACAAACAAATGACAAGTCGGTTGATCAGGTTCCTCACAGTATGGTGCAGTATTTCAAATATTTTAACAAACAATTTCCTCTGTTAGAAAACTGGGAATTGCTGCACAAAAACATCACAACAATGAAAACCCTGGAAATAGATCTTTTAGTGATCTAAAACCTACAATGTGATGTTTTTAAATACCAGAATGCTGCAACCTGATAATGTATTTACTGTTTGAAACTGGCTAATTTTATGTGCTTGTGTTACGGTTTTACTAATTTTAAGTCACCTGATTTCATCTGGTTTTATCATGTGGATCTCTTGTTTTTATTACATTTAATATTATGGAATTAATTAATTCGGGCCGTCAAGGCAAGAGTTTATATATGGCTGTATGTGTGTGTCTATGTTGTATGATACAGCGGCTCTGAGTCCAAAACAAATTTCCTCTTGGGACAGTAAAGTATACCTTACCTTACCACTAAGCAGGCCCAGTATGACCTCTCAATTTGTTTACTAAATCACAGTTTGTAAACAGATTTGAATGCCTCTGAAATCACCACAAAGTCTCACTGCAACAACAGCAACACAAGACTTAACGTTACTGACATAACAACACTACAGTGAGCTTTGATTACTGGAGTGACCGCTATTACATAATAGCATTTCTCCAGGTAGAGCGGGTAGTACATGTGACAGCCAAATTGAGATCACGACGATATGACAACAAGCTTTTACTTTCACCAAGACAGTCTGGTAAACTGAGTGTGAGCTGGTTGTGTGCAGCCCGGTGTAACGTTGTGGTGCATACGTTAGCTTAGCGTAAATGGTAGGTGCTCTGCTCCGATTACAGATAAGCATGTCAAATGAGAGGAACATTACGGTGGACTAACGTTACTGGTGGAGGTATTACTGAGACAAAACACAACATTTAGCTAACTCAACCAAACAAACGGTGTAATAACGATGTGCTGCTCGCCTCCTGTCAGCAACATGGCATCAAAGGCGAACAACGCGTGGGGCCTGTTTTCACCACAGCGACACAGTGCTAACACTATCACTGTAAACTACTCGTTTGTCGAGTAGAAACAACTTAAATGTCTAATACAAACACTAACACTAATATTTTTTGCACGGGTACTTGAAATAGCTACAAATTGCGCAATACAAACACAATATAACGTTGGTGGAAAAAAACAGGGATTAGATGTACGATAGCTTAACGTTAGGTTACATCCATCCTTATCCCTGGGCTTTTGCGATTATACTTAACACTACATCCAAACATCAGAAACAACAAAACAATTCAAGAAGTTAACGACAAAAAAACAATTACAAGCCGGCTAGTTAAGTAAGCGTTCGAGCCCTTTTTAATTAAGCTAACGTTAGCTTAGCCGCTAACTTATCTGTCAAATCAAGGAGCAAATTTAGCGAACTAAGTAACTGCAATAAATAATATTAGCTGCCTCAACTCTGACTAAGAAGATACCAAAAACCACATCCGAATGGAAACTTACGGTACCGTTATTTTACTGTAAAGATGTAGCGTTATTGTAGTAAGCTAGCTTGTTCCGAAGAACCCTTTAGCTTATCCGAGTTAGCATACCACCGGGACAGATAATGCTAGCCTGATACAGCTAACGCACCGCTAACACCAATAGCGTTAACTAGTAACCGGCATAACTAGATTAAACATTATGTTATATCCAGTGCTATATGTGTCTTTGGTGAACATATATGACATAACCAAGACAAGGTAGCATAACGGTCTCTGGTAGCTAACGGTTCAGTTGGCCCATTTGTAGCAGCTCTGGTGAACACAGCCAGGCGGCGCATTGCTGCTCTCACTGTCGTCACTCGCTATTCAGAGACCGTTAGCTGGCAGTTGAAACCAAGCCCGAGTTATTTAGTCAATATTTTCGTATAATTCTCAGTTAAACACACCCGACAGACGAGCATCAGATGGGCAACCTTGGAATTAAATCCCTAACGAAACTGCGAAATCCCGGGCCTCGCCGTTCACTTCCTTACCTTGTGAATTCTTTTCAGAGCCATTGTTGTGCTAGCGCTTCTGTCAGGGAAAACGTGCGATTAAAATGGCGATTGGTATCACTGTCCGTTGATAATACTACGAGTTAGTTATCATAGAACACCGTTACTGTACACTCAGTTTACTGATCGCTACCAGAGGGAACCACCGATATAAATTTCGAGACGAAACTGAAAGATAGAAGGGGTAGAACCGCGGTCCTTCCTCCTACTGCAGCGGCTACCAAATCACTGCGGCCTGTGCTCCGCCAGCAGCAACAACGACAACACTTCCCAACTGGACTCTTCACAATAAAAAACTCTGAATGAACTGCTCACTTGTTCAGAACCGAAAAATAATTTGGTTTACTCTCAAATGAAAACCAATTACTTTTGTCTTGTACAATTTATATTGTATCATTTATGATATGTATCTTTCTGTTAAGTATAATTGTTTCATTTTTTCATTATCTATTTTAGCTTTTTGTCTCTCTTATCTTCTACTCAGACTCATGTCCATATGTCTTGTTAATATGGCTGAACCTTGCCTTATTGTTGTATATGTAAGTTTTTTTTTTTTAAATAAGAACAATAACAATAATAATAATAGCCCTGTCATTTTTTATGCAAACTAACTGAATAAACATTAACTTTATACAAAATTTTACAAATTATATTTAAAATGATCCAGGTTGACTGTATTTTATATTTTATTTTCATAGTATAGTTTTAAACAATGGCAGGTCCTAAAAACCAATCACTTTGTATAATTCCTCTTTTACTGTGCTAAGTGCACTACAAGAGAATGAATGCTGCATTGACTATTATGTGCAGTCTCCACTGAGGAGAACATGTATAACTGGACTGAAAGTTACCATTTATTTTCATTATTGATTAATCTGACGATTATTGTCTCAATGAATTGTTTGGTTGATACTCAGCCTGTAGGGCAAGTAGGATGACTTTATAAACATAAATAAATAGAAAATAAGCAGACTCACGCTAGTATTTTCTTTTAAAGTGCCAGAGTTCACGTTAAAACATCAAAATAGAGCTTGTTAATTAAAAATAAATGCTAGGGAGGATCCCTGAGGCCCCGTGATGCTATATAGGGGAGAAAAATCAGGAGAATTTTAGGGGCCTGTGACTGACAGGGGCCCTAAAAATATTACAACATTAAAAAAAGGATTTCATGGAAAATTATTAACCTATCATCAGTAACATGAGATGTCATTTAGAATGTACTAATTAACACTTATGGTTTTGTGGCCCCACATAAAACAAGTTGTGTATCACGGGTCTACAAACTGTCAGAAAGACTGAAATATTAATTCTCTTGACTAAGTCAACTAATTGGTTCACCTCTACATATTATACATTTTTAATTCATTTTAAGAGACTAATAGATTATGTGTAATTAATTGTGTTTGGGGGAAAAAGGTTGCTTTTCTGCGCTTTATTAAAAACATTTAAAAAAAAAAAAAAAATCAAATATCACCCTTTTATTCTGAAGGCCAGCAGCCCAGGCCGGAAGTGTCATTGTTGTAGCGCCTCTCTCACTGCGCTGCCGCTAGAAAGCCTTCCGCCGACATGAGCACGTAACAGGCTCTCGGTGCACGCTGGAGACGTAGTGCTGCAACTGACATCATTGTGGCTCCAGGCAGGCGACGGCAAGGCTGTGTTCACATGGTGCGGACGGAGCCAAAATGTCTACCCTGCACGTATTTTGCATGAGGTAAACTCCAGAGAACCTGTGCTAAGACGGTTTGCTACTGCCGTTACAATGTCGATTACACATTAACAGACAGTGAAATAAATGTGGTGACACACTTTTCAATTCGTTAGATTTATTCGTCGATATGATCACAGTTTTTGTGTCATACCGATGAACTGCTCAGCGCGGAGTGATACGATTACAAAGAGCTGTTATCGCGAGATCGTGGGTAGGGGGCACATTTGTAGGCTTTTTGGAGGAGGCGAGAGCTAGACTAACAGTATATGGATTGTATGTATGTTTTATTGAGCAACTGTAATTATTCAACATGTTGAATTCTATTTTTCAAGTTTCTTAGAGTATGGCAAAGGGTATTATGTTTATGTAGCATAAACTAGCCACAAATTATTTCAGGTAAAAGTGTACGTTAAAAAAAAGTCATAGCAGGTCATAGTAACTGAAAACTGGCATTTCCACCTCTAAAAATCTCAGCACGTCTTCCTGAGTGTGAAAGCTGTGAAGTTTGGAGCATGTACTTTTGTTTGTTACAGTGATGGAAAAGCAAACAAGTGCAAACACCTCATGTGCTCACCTTCAGCTCTCCCTGACATTGTGCCCTACCTGCAGTGGTGTACAGAGAGATACACAATAACAACTTCTTCTTCCCAAAATCATTAAACATTTCCATATAGTGTAATATATAAGTAGATTGATTACATGTATTACAAATTTAAAGGTTAATTTAGTAACAAAAACATTACACCATTAGTGCACAATTATCAGATGAACTTTAATTATGAGTAAATAAACCCTGCAAATACTGCTATGTTCCTGTAAACTCTAGGCTACAGCCCAAAATATACCAGTTTACAGCAAGACTTGTTTGCATTTCATCGTGAATTTATTTAGGAACACATTGGAAAAGAAGCTTTTAAAAAATAACAATTTAAGCAAACAATTGAGTAACTTAGAATTAAGAGCAAGTAAATCAACCTTAATGAATATCAGTATTTATCTAGATAACCGCCATCTGTAGTGTTTGATTAATGCAGCTGATGGCTGCAGAAAGTCTTGACAACAGGATCAGTTTATCACTGGTAATGCTGCAGGCCCATTATACTTCAATAGGCATACTGTCTACCAATAGGCTGTACATAAATGTTTTCATCCTATTCATAATTGTTCTTGTCCTCTTATGAAATGTGTTGATAGCTGTTAAATGAGGCAAAAAAAGGAAGCCAAAGTCACATTAAAAGACTCAAGGGCTTAGTGCTATTTATTTACCTCATAAATAATATCATTTCAGTTAATGAAATTACATTTTTAGATTTTAAAGCATGGGCCTCTCCTGAAGTCTCCATAACATCCTCCATCTTCACTTATTTTGACTTTTCCACACAGGGTTGGAACACATTATTGGTAGCACTTGTACTGGCAGCAGTAGAATGAGTATTAATAGTAGCATATTACCATAAAATTAAGAGACCTAAGATTTCACACAGGAATGTTTCCTTCCACAGACTTTATAGGACTATTAGCAACATTTCATAAACATTTCCACATCATACATATGTGACTTATTTGTCAATTGAAATATATGTTTACACACATATCCCCAACAAATACAGAGGCCCTTTGGCATCATTATGTTTGAACAGTATGTAAAAAGCATGAAGTGAAACATTCCAATCTTTACCTTATCTCTTATCTTTTTTTTGCTTTTGCATACACCCAAGTTACTAAAAAAAAGAAAACAAAGATTGTAAACAGCACTGACATTTACAAAAAAATAAAGTAAAAAATGAGCAATTACAAGCAATTAAACAAATTATATCACAAACAACAAAGAAAATATCCCCCTTAAATGTATACCATCAAATTTATATTTAAGCATAATCACGCACAAATCACGCATAAAAGTTTTTAATTCATAACAATGTTCCCAGTGTCACTGCATCCAAAAAAAACCAACAAAAAAAAAAACATTTAGTGGTGGCCATATTTCTTCAGAAATGCTCAGTTTTACTTCTCAAAGTGAATGTTATTTTTTCCAATCCCATAAAATGTGTCATATTTTTACTCCAGCCAGACACCAATGTTTGGCTTGTCACTTTTTTTCCAGTTCAGAGGAAAGAGTAGTCTGGCTCATAATATAAACGTCTATAAATGTACTTTTTTTTAAAACATATTTTCCTTACACTGTCTACCTGTCAATCAGAGAGGTGATTTCAAAATCTTGCTGATGTATTTAAATAACTCTGTGGCTCAGCGTCCAAATATATCTCTGACATGCTTGTGACATATGAACCTTCAAGGACCCTCAAGACATCAGGGACTGGCCTACTGACCGTCCCGAGAGTTAGAACAAGACACAGTGAAGCAGCGTTTTCTTATCATGCAGCACAGAAAGGGAATAACCTCCCAGATGATGTCAGACAGTCCCGACTCTGACCACCTAAAGTCAGAGCCAGTAGTAATCTTGGTGTATCGCATTGTTTGATTTTGCAAAGATTAAGTCAAACTTTCTTAAATAAAATAGCAAAAACAAATGAATGGAACAATTTCAGGTTTTAAAATACAAGTGCATGAACATTAATAGTCATTTAAAGGACTAAATTTACATTATTTGCATTTAGATGAAAAATGCAAAATTGTGATAACTTATGTGGTGACACCTTGACTGTTCTATCTTAGTGCCTTGCTTTGCTTTTAGTCTATGAAAAGATACTTACAAATCTATGTTAGGTACAAGTTCCTGTCAATATTGAGTTTTATGCCAGTGCAGCATGCTAAAATAAGCATGTTATGATGTAAGCATCAATGACTCCTGTTTGTGAAATTTGTGTACATGTTTCGTCTTTAAAGTTTCTCGATTGATGGCCCAGTGGTTCTTAACAGTTTTCCTAATGGGACCTCTTCTCTATCATGGGGTAAACTGACAACGCCCCCTGATGAAATGACATATTTTATGGATATTTCATACTGTAATTACTGCATAACTATGACAGTTTATATAGTGAATACTAATCTAAACTTTAAAAATAACAATTGCATCCAGTCTTCTGTTTTCATTGTTTTATCAAAAAATGAATGAAATGAATGAAATATAGGCCCATTTTATATTTTTATCAAAAGTTTTCCTACACCCCTTACACACAAAAGCCTTGAGAACCCTCCCATGAATCTGTGGCAACCCCTAGTAGGGGTCTGGACCCCCAGGTTGAGAACCAGTGACCTAGGTCTTTGGTTTGCAATAGAAAAATTGAAGAGTATCATGAAAATTGCTGCAGTATATATGTTGGTTTTCAGCTCTTTCATCTCAGTGCTCTCGGGTCAGATCTGTGTTGATAGGGGTTGTGGAGAACAATGGTGTCTGCCACAGTGTCTTTTTAGGAACTGGGGCATTTTTAAAATTTTATTACAGACAGTAGAAATGCAATGGCTGGAAGTTCCCAGTTGGAATCTTAACAATCTTAACAATGTCCACTGTGTTTTTGGGTTTGTTTTTTTTTTGATAACTTTAGGAAATCATTGAACAGGTGAGCTTCAAAGTGCAGCTGAGCCTTTAGGTGCACTTGATGCTGACGCAGTGGCTGGATATCCTCTAAAATGGATAAAGGCAAAGGATAAAATTTGCGGCTTTGCAGATGTAGAAGATATGTGTTATGCAGAATAATGTCGAGGTATGACAGTGTAAAGCTGACAGAGTGAGGCAGAGATGTACTGACACGCCACTTGCAACATGGCCGGTCCTTTGGGGCCATCTTCTGGACAGATTTCACATTTTTGCCTCAGTACTTTTCCAACTAACAGTTTTGTCCTTTGATGTGCTCAGAATTACAGCCTCACAACGTGCTCTGCGGACATTGATATTTTGTGTGTCTTCACACAAAATCCATATCTATTACTATTCTCTTTTATATTTTTGTAACATAATGCTTTTGTGCCCACTTTATCGCACTGATGTCCAATAGACCCATAAGACATTTGCTCAGCATCACCTCTGGCTTTTGTTTTATTCCACTTTCTATCCTATAAAAGACAAGTTAGACTTCATTAATCCCATACTGGAGAAATCCACCCTTTAGCAGTTCAAAATTCAGACACAGAGAAAATGCCAAAAAAGAGGTGATGTGAGTGCAAACACTGATAAAATAAAAATTAGATAAAATTAAAAAATAAAGTAATATAAAATCTATATACACTACATACACCTTCTACTTATACAGATACTGTATGTTCATAATTGATAGTTCCACAGTATAGCTGAAATATGCACATGGTGTGTGGTGTATTTGCTGTAGAAATGTAGCTCAAATACACTATTGCACTGCAGTAAATGGTAAGATAATACACAGAAGGAAATTGCATTTTACACGGTATAAATATTTTTTTTTAAAAAAAAAGAAGCATGTGAATATTTCCAATATTTCCATCATCATTTGTGATGATGATAGAAAAACAATATCCTATATCCAAAGCTATCCCATAGTCTCACGTGATCTTCTGTCAAAAAGCCTACTGTACAGTTACACACGTGCAAACACCCACGCAAAAAACACTCTCCACAGAGTTGCTGTTAAGGGGGAAGCCCTGTAATCAATGCCTCCACAGGATGGCAGTATGAGTCTGACTGTGCGTGTGTGTGTGTGTGTGTGTGTGTGTGTGTGTGTGTGTGTGTGTGCAGAAGTGTGTGTGCATTCCCGCGTGTGCGTGAATCTGCGTGGGAGTTCCTTCTTTCGCCATTCCGGGGTGTTGCCAGCTGCACAGCACCGCTTGCAGAGGCGTCCTGGAGAGGTAGAGCCCTGCGCGTCTCTTCCCTCTCCAAGGCGTCTCTTCGCCCTCTAACCTCCAGAGTCCACCCCCCCCCCCACCTCCCCTGCTACACCAGCAAACCCCCTACACTACACCCCCCACACACACACACCCCCCCCTAAGATAACAAATTCGGGATCCAAGCATGCCACAACAGCAGCTAGGTATCCGCCTATCCTCCCCCAAAGTCACCGCAGGCGCAGCAGCAGGCTTCCCCCGTCCGAGAGAGCACGGAGACTCCACCGAGTGATGCCACTACTGCAGCAAGAAAAGCACCCAGCAACCGCGCATATTGTCGACGCCTGCCGCCGGAGGACCCGACTCCAGCACAGTCTCGGCCCTTGACAGAAGAGAGAGCCCCCCCACTCCCCCTCGGCTCCGTTCCCGTCCCGACTCCAGGATGTCCGACTGCAACGCAAGTCCCTCCGACCGGGTGATCAAATGTAGGCATGCCAAAATCCTGCACGGCCAGTGAGAGCTACATCTGTGCCAATAATAATTCATCCTTTATCTTTTTATTATTTTTTTTTAAAAGTTTGCATCCCTGTCGTTGCACCAGTGTCTCTTATTCGCACGTTTTTCCTTTGAGTCCATCCCTTTTTTAATTATTCTAGCACCATAATAAAAGAATTTGGCTGGCGAGTCACCATGCATGTGCCTCTGAACCTTTTAGGGTGAGGGAGGGGGTATCCAGTACGATACGCCATAATCAGGGTCTTCCCTCGTTATTCTATTAGAATTCACCCCCTCACCGAGGCATTACCCCATTTTCTAACAGGGGGGATGTCTCTTCCTCTATGTATAGCCAAAGCTATTGTGCGACACCCTGTGCTGCATGAGCTCCATTTACGCGCTCCACTCCTAGCGGTGGTTTCGTGTTACTGAATAATACCCTACAGAGACACAACCGAGAGTGATAGAGAGAGGAGAAAAAGCAGGGAGGGAGAGAGGGAGATGAGCATCTTGTTCCAATGAAACATCAAGCAGTGTGACGATGACAGCGAAAGGCAGACATAAAGGTAAATAAATGTTACGCGTAACCTGCGATCTTTGGGGTTGGGGCTGTGGATGGTGTCACGGGATGATGTTGTATGTAGGCAACGATGTAAGGAGAGAGAGGGAGAGGGAGGGTAAGATGCTATGGAGGGGACTTGACACTCGGAGAATTTTTTTTATGTCTTTGTGTTAATTTACTGTCTGTGGCTGCGCGTTGTAGTGGCGCTCCGGTGTCGGATGTGGCGACCACCTATATAGGGGTGGCCTACATTTATTTTTCGCTAAATCTCAGCCAAAGTCAGGTGATCGGCAGGGTTTAAATGGCAGGTAGGCTGGCAACTTTGACAGGCCGAGTGCGCACCTTTGGTTTTAATTATAGAGGCCTGTTTGGTGAAATCAGCCCGATGTGCGCTGGTGTGACGTGAAAAAACCACGAGTGCACATGATGGATTTACGAGTCGTTTATGAAGTCGACGTTTTCCCAGTGAGGCCTGAATGTCAGCGGGTGATTGTGCTTCTCCCGTGCGTATCGCTCCTCCGCGTCTCCGTCTAAAAGGTCTTCCCCCTCTTCTGTCAAACGAGAGGCAGAATTTGGTGATGCTGTGCTGGCCGGCGATGGTTATGCATACCGCCCTAATGGTGTTATTGCATCACTGGATTATGGAATATTTAATATGTTTATGAGAGTGTCTGTTTCTGCCTTTACGCGTGGGAGGCTATAGGAAGGGGGAGGCGAGGAGGGGGCTCCGCTCGGGTTACGATCCGCGGAGCTTGCACAGATTGTCGTGCTTATCGGGTCACAACAAGGCTGGCATGGCAGCACGCAGCCCCTGTCACATGCGACGGTGCCTGGCTGGCTGGCTGGCTGTCTCTCTCCCACTGGCTCCCCTTAATAAACTCTCAAGGTCTCTCTGCCGGAAGAAGCGGAGCTGACAGTTGGATGCGTCGCTCGGGCATGCCCCGGTATTCCGTGCGTGCGTCGTGCTTGGTAGGGGGTGGGGTGGGCTGGGGGCGTGGGGGGCTCTTGCAGTTTTTGCACGTAGGACTTCAGGAGTGCATGTGCATGTGCATGGCATATGCCTACACTGTTAAATCTGACACGTTATCTTACAATAATCTTGGAAACCTATTGCCTTGCAAAAGGAAATAAAACTATAAATCTTTATGCATGTTTACTTTATATCTAAGTGTCGAGTTTACTTCACATTTAGCTGCATTAACTTAATTTTGTGAAGTTGTTGCAACTTAAAAATGAAAAGTTAAATGACCTTGTTCTTTCTAAGTGTTAGCAACTTCAGTCAACCAAGTTAGTCTGATTCAACTTGTTAATGACTTGATGACTTTGCCAGTGGTGAAGTTAGGAGATCTGCAAGTTTTGTTTTCTTAAAGAATTGAAGAATATACAAATATGACTGATAGTTAGCAACTGGCAGAATACACAATGTAAAAGTCAACAATTCGTTTTGACTTTAACAGGGTGCCTTAATCACTAACTTTTTTTATGTTAAAACAGTTAATTTTTTACAGTGCAGATATATAGCACATTTAACAGACATATTTAATTAAACTTGTCGTTTCTAAGTTGCAACAACTTCACAAAATTAAGTAAACAGAACTAGATTGTAAGTAAACTTAACAATTAGATATAAGGTGAACATAAATTATAATTAATAGTATATGTACTTCAATTTTTCAAGGCGATCGGTTTTCTAGATTTTTAGAAAGAAATTTAAAGTGAAATCAACTCATCAGATTTTACGGTGTACAGTGGCAGTGCCTGTGTGTGTAACTACATGGGTGCAGTTGTGCAGGGGTGGTGAAATCTCGATTTCCTTAAAAAAAACAAATTAGTACAGACCCCCGATCCATCCAGTATTTATCAGCTTTTACCCCCAAATCAGTAGCTCCCCTTCACATGTGTGTGTTTTCCATCTCCATTTCTGTTTGCATGTGTGTTCTGATGCAGCTGGGCCACTGGAGCTCAGCTGCCTCAACACTGGAACAAACTAAACGGCCTATATCCTCATGCATCATCCATCACACGCACACACATATAAATGCACCCTCTGTAACAAACATGCAGCAAAACAGCACAGCAATTCATCAGTCAGGTGGGAATGATTTAGTATGTGTGGAGCTGGAGAGAGATGGGGGCATCAGTCACAGAGACGTCACTTGTGGCGGATGGACTGTGCCCGGTAGTTCCCCGCGTTATGGATTTTAGTGATATTCAGCAGAGAGAAGTGCACAGCGAGGGAGCCAAAGGACAAAGCATACCGAGAGGAATGGACAGAGAGGCAGAGAGTGTGGGGGCGAGGTGAGGGAAAGAGGGAAGGAGAGAATGTGACAAGGCCACGGAGGAGGTGAAGTAGCTGGAGAGAGAGAGAGAGAGAGAGAGAAAGGGGGGCACAAGGGGAGAGAGAGAAAAAAAGAAAAGAGAAACAAGGAAAAAAGAAGTAGTGTTTTCACACAAGTGGCAGGACAGCATCCTCTGACTTAACCAATGGACTTCTCACACCCTTTTTGATTCACTTACCATGCAAACCAGTCTGTGTGTGTGTGTGAGAGAGAGAGAGAGAAAAGCAAGCAGGCTTCAGAGCCAGAATGTGAGAATGTGACGCTCGCATAAAAGTTGAGTTCAATATCTTTAAAGCAGTCTCTGCCAAATGTTGCTTTTTGAATTGTACATAGTAAGGCAGGCTGGAGTAGAGTAGAATGTTTTATGACATGCTGTGGAAACACAGTTATAATTCTGTTACTCCTCATGCCAGAGCCATAACTGTATCTACAATAGGTCCACAAGGATCCTAATTTGTACTCCTTGTAGCAGCATTCACCGGTGACAAAGGGCAAACCTTTACCCATGAGTCAACAGCAAGGAATCTTGAGTGTGCAAAATCTGGACTCGGTGTTATCTGCTAATAGACTACTGCATCAGCGATACCAGCAAATACTAATCCATGTATACAATGCAAACATGGAGGCTGGTACAGTAGCTCGACAGGGTTTAATCTCCCTGTCGATTTCCTAGAGGTGAGGGTTGAACCAGGGTAAAGATCCGCTGAAGCTCACAACTGGTGCTAAAAAGCACAACTGACACAAATTAATTAATGAGGGTATATACATTCCAATGGCTTTTTGGCAAATAGTTTGTTATACTGCAAACGGCCAGAAAAAGGTTGGGTATACCCTCCACTACACCACTGGTGGTTATCCCCTTAGCAGCGCAAAAATGAGAATCATAAAATCTGGTGGCGTTTTGTGAGTGAGGTTGTTCTGTAGGTTAATCAGACAGTGTGTATAGCACTGGCAACGCTATATTTCTATTGGCAGTTTTATCTAGGACTAGAGCGACAGGCCAAGTCATGAAAAGTTGGATCAAATAAAAGTACCAAGCATTTTGTGGTTACAAGCAATTTTGTGGCATCACTTTGGATTTTGGTAGTTAATAATGGACATCTGTCATTTTTTTACAACACCATAGATTCAGTGTTTAATCAGTGAAAACAATCAAACTGTTCATCAGATGCAGCAACCCATCAGAAGGTGAAAAAAAACAACTGAAACATAGTTTGCTTCATAAGACCAAGGGTTAACTCCCTGTGTAAGTGAATGTGGGTGGACAAAATATTAAAAATATCTTTCAGTATACTTTGATCCAATTGCCCTTTGTCACAGTGGATATTTTGACGTGTCAAACACAGGCGTGACTAATGGAATTAATCATGGCTGTGTTCCATTTAGTCGTTCCAGTGTCGGGGCCCTGGTAATGTGCATGCAGGCTCACTGACATGGCCCACTGGCTCGGCTAAATGGGATATTTACACCATAAATGTTATTAGTTACCTGTGATTTTCCTGCTCTGACAAGTCAAACTGTTAGGTGTGAAAAGACCTATACAACTGCAGAGATGACAACAGCACATTTCTGACTATACATTATTAAAGAATATTGTTGCATCTGATTTCACAGGTGTAGCTCATTAAAATAAGTAGCACAGAAATTATCGCGTAGTCATAAGTAGCAGCCTCTTGCATCATTTGAGTTATTTTTTAAAAAATCACACAGGCCTGCAAATAAGACAAACACAACTGTTTTATCTTCCACTGAAAAGGTATTCAACCATCCACTGCTTGTGAAAACGGAAGCCCACACTGTTGACTTTACACTTCTAACATCAAAAAAAATGTGAAGTGATGGGTGATGTGGTGGGCGATGGCCACATATAGGCGTCTGCCATTTCAAATCTGACTGCAGGCCACAGTTGGCCCCTGGGCCGGTCTTTGGACATGCCTGATCAAAGTATGAAAAAGAACACATTAGTAATCTAAAGCTGGTATTCTGTTCCAAAAAAGTGGACTATCTTAGCCTCCATTCCTGCAACAATCCAGAAGAGTTTAAAGGTACATGATTATACCGCAGTAGTTCCCAAATAGTGGGTCATGGTCCAAAACACTTATTTTGAAGTACAGACTTTAACAGACTGTTAAAGGCTTCGTTAATCATGCTAACTTGTTTTTTTTCCAGAACAGCAACCATTTTATTGCACTGGTATTATTGGTATTATTTGGCCCATTAACATGCTCTGCCTTTGCAGCGACACTGGTCTTAAGACAATAATATGCACTTTTTTGGGTTGCAGTGCTATTTATTTACTGTGTGGGGACCTTTTTATGCAGAGTCTTTGCAGAATAGTATACATGCTTTTTAGTGGGTCATGAGTGATAGTTTAGAGGAATTACTTCTACATGAGTCTTTTAGGAAAATCCTGCATAGTATACCTTTAAAACCAACAAACCATCCAACCTCAGATTTGTCACTTTTATGATATATCCTGTCACAAGATTACCTAGCATATTGTGTGTGTGCTAGCATAAAGCATGACTGAGCTAGAGACAGTTTTACTGCCAAATGTCTTGTCACATATTTAGAGTGCTTATTCAGTCAACTGCTTGATAAAACATAAAAGAAGGTTTGATTTTTCACATATGTCCTCATGTGCAGTCACATCAGGAAAGTAGTTCCATCCAGAGATTGAAGATGATATGTATTGTTTTTATATTGTTATCTTTTTATTCAAATCAAGGAATGTGTGAAGAATATTCACCAAAGCGGAGTGGAGCTATATCCAATATGCTGCACACATGCATGTACAGGCATGCACGCACACACACACACACACACACACACACACACACACACACACACACACACACACACACACACACACACACACCACAGACTTACACACACACACACACACACATCACCTCTGGCGAGGCTCGGGGCACACTGGGCATATTTCCTTTTAGTGTAACATGCTGTCCCATTCCCACATAGTTCCCTCGGAGCTCTGGGTGAGCTTTCTGCATGTGTGTGTTATAGTGTGTGTGTTGGATTTTGGTGTTATCCTTGTGAGCCAGGGGTCCCACCTTGACAGGTCTCCATGTGCCCTGTGGGGAGGGTGGCAGGGCAAGGGCTATTAATAGAGAAGGTACTCCAGAGAGAGAGACAGAGAGAGAGAGAGAGAGAGAAAGGGATTGTCTAATGAGGACATGCTGTTAGGGGATGGGCCGTTGTTTCTGTTAGTGTGTTTGTGTGTGTGTGTGTGTGTGTTTGTGTGTGTGTGTGTGTGTGTGTGTGTGTGTGTGTGTACACACACACAGTCCTTCGTGTGTACTGTGCATTAATTGAACAACTTCAAACACATCTTTAGTTGCCCCCCCCCCCCCCCCCCACCACCACCACCTTCAAAGACCCATGGATCTATGTTAGCTGATCTGGGTCAAAGATGCTAGATAAACACACACACACATACACACAAAACACACACACACACACACACACACACACACACACACAAAATGCATGTGAACAGTCATATCTCTCTTCTCTCATACACCCCAATTTTTGCTCTTCTTATTCACTGCACTCATTCTTTTGTCCCTCAGTTTCTCCCTTCTTCCTTGACTCATGCAGAGACGGGAGATGGGTTTGTGTGTGTGTGTGTGTGTGTGTGTGTGTGTGTGTGTGTGTGTGTGTGTGTGTGTGTGTGTGATCATTTTAGATGAGGTCCTGTAGAGGGCAACACATCTAACATACAAATACACACATACAGGCATGCCATTAGTTGTGGTCGATGCTGCTGGATGAACACCAGACAGAAATAGTCTGCTCAAACACAGTATTGCACTGTAATGAAATGATTCATAGCTTCCATGTAGCACATGCAGGCTGTTTATATGTTAAGTGATTCTCTAATGACTACACTGTAACAAGTGGCTATGAAAATATGGCGATAATGTACAGTTTTTTAAAAAACACAGTAAAAACCTGTAAATCTTGATGCTTTTGGAGGCAAATTATAAGTAATCTACAGGGTTTTTTTCCCAGTACAGTGAAAACACTGTTGACCTTGATACTTTGTGGAGTCATTACTACTTCTGTAAAAATACAGCCAAATTTTAAACATTAATGTACAGTCTTTTTCAAAAAACAGTGAAATACTGTAAAATCTTAATGCTTTTGGAACCAATATTACACTGTAAACCTCCTATTCTACTGTAAAATACTGTAATGAATTTAACGGTAATATAATATTGAAGTAGCTTACAGTATTGACACTGTAAAATAACAGTAAGATGCTGGCAACTAAGTCATTCAGCAGAAATCTACACTGTAAAAAATGCAGTAAAAAATATGACCAATTTCCAACACTAATACATTTTTACTTAAAGTACAGTCAAACACTGTAGCTTTTTTGGAGCCAATATTACACCGTAAACATCAAATTCTACATTAAAATACTGTAATGAATGTAATGGTAATGCACTGCTCAAGTAATTTACGCTATTGATACTGTTAAGTAATAGTAGGATACTGGCAACTACATTTCATTCAGCAGAAATCTACACTGTAACAAATTTCTGGAAAGAATTCAGCCAAATTCTAACAATAATGTACCTTTTTTTTTCGAATTCCATAAAATACTGTAAATCTTAATGCTTTTTGGAGCCAATATTACAATGTAAACCTCAAATTGTAGTGTAAATCACTATAATAAATTTCACATTAATTTACTGTTGAAGTAATTTATGCTATTGACACTGTAATATAATGGTAGGATACTGGCAACTACAGCTGGCAGTGGTTTACTATAATCTTACAGGATGTTTGTTACAGTGTGTCCCAACCATGAGCATTATTGTGGTTTTACCTCTGACATATTTATTAAACAGCGGCATCAAAGATGATTTCCTTCTTTTTTCAATTATCTGACAGCCAGTCAATAGAGAAGCACACGTTTTGTATGCTTATTTAGTCATATTTTGCAACGTTTGGGGGACAAATGAGGACAGATGGATCACGGGTGACTTCTACAGTCATTTCTGCAATCTGTCTGTTCTCGCTCGCTGTCACTTCCTCCATCCTGCATCATTGTGAATGGTGTTCCTGTGTTAAAACTGATGAAATATCCCCCCATAATTAACTTTAGCCATTAGGGAGGATGCGCACAATAACAAGATGATTCTGATCAGATTCTGCTCCAGTTAGGCTATTAGGCCAGCCCAAACAAATTTAGGAGATTTGGTTGAAAGCTATGTCATAGATTTTCTCTCAGGCTCTCCCTCGCTGTGCTGTGATGTGGAGATTTTTGGCTGAGCTGGCACCTTTGGCGCTTAATAAATTCCACACCAGGGAGTTCAGCTTTGGAGAGTGGGCCAGAGGACAAAAACAGTACATTAGGAAGGAGCTAAAAATGCTCTCACCTCTTTGCTCATCTTACACCACTCAGTCCAGCTCACCTCACATGCACGCCATGCATCAAGTGATTGCTGTTTCAGTAAAAAGGATAGTTCTGTTTTCACTCCTGCACTTCAGTGTGCTGATCACCTGCACTGTCAGAGAGTAAAGTTCCCTCGCAAAGTGTTAAAAATGCCTCAGAGCAGCATTTGAGTGAAACACTATCCGCCATCACTTTACTCAAGAAGTGTGGCGTTTATGGTCTGAGCTTACTGTACATAAAGAAAACATCATCTTTACACTGCTGATATCTGTGTAGGAGAAATGATTTTGAGCTCACGTGCACTATTTTATTACGTCTTGTCCATTTATTTCATGCGTTTATCGACTGTTTAAGAACAGCAACATTTATGCATCTACAGTGTGTGTGTGTGTAAGCCAGCGGGCTAATTTTGTTATTTGGCAAGATCTTCTGAAGTGAAACCATCTGGTTTTCACACTGCTCAGAATGGATGAGTGACTTAAAAAGTAAACACTATTGGCTATTTTAAACTAAAACAATAGTAGCCTCACAGACATTAGCTACTAGCTGGCCTTGCTGTTTTTTAGTACAAGTTAACTCTTGTCATTTGTTTCCAGTTGCCATAAAATGTAGTGTTTGTCCCAGTCAAGGTGATTGTCAGTTTATTACTTATATTGCTAACATCTATTCCTGTATACATAAATATTAGCAATAAGAAATAGAAAACTGTAATTGATTTATTTATTTCGGCTTTATTTGAACTTAGGAGAAAACTGTAATTGATTTATTTATTTCGGCTTTATTTGAACTTAGGATCAGAGGCGAAAGGTACTGGAATTCATCCTTAAAGGTCCAGTGTGTAGGTTTTAGTATCATCTAGTGGTGAAATTAAAGATCTGAAATTTCTCCCAAGTGTGTATGAGAATTACAGTGGCTGACGCAAATGGCCCTATCTCATAAGTAAAACTGAAAACAGCGTCGGAGGTGGCGCTCCATTCACTCTATGAAAGTGTCTCAGTGGCATATGAAGCAAAAAGAACTTGAATGAGGATAATATAATTTAATCATAGAACTCTTCTACACTTTTGAAATGTTACTGGACAAAATTTATGAAATCCCAATGGACCCTTTTAACATTTTCACTTTCCAATGCAGGAAGAGCTCAGGTGCAAACGATGGCTCTGTTGCATTCATGTCAGTGGGAGTAACTGTGAGCATGCATGCACAATACCAGGACCCTGTTATCAAAGCAGCTAAATGAAATTCAGCCATTTATATCTAAATTATTTACACCTGTGCTTTTCTTACTGTTACATGTCAATTTCTCTTTTGTGAAAAAGGCCTATAGTAAAATGAATTATTTCACAAGATGTTAAGAAAAATGTATTCATTGATTTACAGATGTCTCTTTCACAATGTAGCCTAATATCAGAAAAAAAGTCCCTGGCCCCATGGTATCATGTGATAGATCCAGCTGTTGTAATTCCTAATTTGGCTTCTATGTCAGATTAGATCCTAGTGCTTGATTTGTTTATATTGGGCTTCTGTAGAATAATATGGTGGAAGAGGACCTGCTCTGTACTGTGGATATAAACTGAATCTAAGGTAACAAAAGCACAATGATTCTGATTGCCATGTTGTTATAAATTAATGAAAACACTGTTAGGAATATTAGGTGGCATTTCTGCCTGTAAAGGCCCTTAAATCCGGCACACTGGACCTTTAAACAAAGACTACATTATCATTATTATGCTAAAATGGCGAGCTAAAGTGTTTAGCCCATTGTCATACAAACAGGATGACACTATGATATATTTCAAACTAGTGTTGTTTGCCATAGCTTCAGCCAACAGAATTTGATGAAACACTGCATGTGTGTTGTCCCATTATGCCGTGTTCACACCAAATGCGATAAAAATCTTTATGTTGCATTATTCGCGTGTATACGGCTGCTGGAGTATTTTTTGAGCATTTTGCAGCTCGTGAAAATTTGCCCTCAACAGCTGTGGTTGTGCTTGTGTTAGCTAGGAGAAGCAGCTAATGGCTAACTTGGTTTGCAGTGAAATTCAACAGAAAGCTGGATGTAAACATGGAGTCTCCGTGCCCTGAAGCAGAGTGAACCAAGGCGCACACTCCTTGTTATTTATCAGACTGTCAGAGCACATTACACGCCCACCACTGTTTATTTTCCACAAAAAGACCAACTTATTACTCAGAGCATTTTGCTAATAAGCAACTCAACAAAAGAAGGCTAGCTTACACAAGACACAGGTGTATTTTCAGAGCTCGCCATGTAACTCTGAGTGCTTTGTGTCATTTTTTGTGCTGTCTCTGTACAGTACTGATGCTGAGTGTAGCTCTATGTGTCCACAGACAGCGACATAGTTTATCCTTCATTTCTGAATCTCAGTAACATCAGGAGAATCTCAACTAGATCTTAACACAGCGTCACACGAAATTGTCACTCAATTTGAAAAATTTCAACCTCAGCTATGGATGCAAAGACGCAAATGATGCGTTTTCGCATCCATCGCGTTGCATCCAACGCATCCACCGCTCTGCCCTGCTTGAATTCACGTCTTTGCATCGATTTTGTATATAAACTCGCTGCGCTAACTAGCATCACATCCAGAGTGAACACAACATTAGTCACTGTAAGTACAGTATGTTTGTAATGGTCAGCTCATATATACATTGACCAAAAATGTTAAGGGGGTTTTCTGTGACAAGAAACTAGACAAAAATATCATAATGAAAAAAAGTTACTGAGGGAAAATTGTCCTGCTGTACCGGCTGCAACTGGCTATTAAAGATATCTTGGTGGTGCAAAGAAAGGAATACTGTATGTGAGAGTTTGTAAATGGAGCCCAGTGTTTGTGCCCTCAGCTTTAAAAAGACTGTTCTTTCAGGATGATGCTAAATCAAACTAAATTACACCACTCCATACTAAAGACCAGGAGAAGGCATTATGAGACTATTTTAAATATTATGTTATCGTAAGAGTACATGTGTGTGTAACACAATAATGTCAGAATCTAGCTGTTCACCAAACAGTAAAAGATGAAAACTGATGCAAAAGTTTTCTAGGCTTGGAAGACGAAGTGTCTTTCTCAACAATAGTTGCAAAGACAACCGTAAAGCCCCGCTGCATGTTTTATCGCTGCATAGCCTGCATCATCGCTCGTGCAGAAAGAAACTACCCAGACTTGTGATAGATCTCTGGTCTCACACGCTGACTGTCAGTAGACTCGTTACAACAAACCACTTGAAACTGCACAGCGTTTTGAATCGTCACTGGGTGCAAATTGATCTGCACAAGCTCAAGAACAAACGGTGCACTGAGTTTGTTCTTGTTGTCATGTCAAAATGACACACACATTTTTTTAACCAAAACGTAATTTTGTCATTTTCAGTTAGGTCCGTGGAAAGTCCCTCTTTAAGGTGATAACACCAGCTCAACTCAAGCTTTGTGTGCCTAAAAGAAAACAAACTTTCACTTTCCCATGTGAGAAATGTACTCATCAGTGAAGTTCTTTACAAAATTGATTAATATCAAAGAGTTGTAGAGACAAACCAAGATAGACAAGCCTAATTAGAAGGAATACAAAAAGATGACACCTTTTTCTTATCAGATCAGTGGAGTGTGTCCCTTTGTTATCATGGATTTTTAGCTCCCCTAGCAGCATGTCTGGCCACTTTATTGGGACTAAAATATTTCAACTTTTAGGCAGATTGGTACAGATATTAACAATGTCCAAAGGATGAATCCTCAAAACTTTGCTGGCATTTCCTCTGGTGACGCCATCAGGTCAAGATTTTTTATTTGTTCAGTACTTTGTTTAATGTCCAGACATCTGCAAAATGAATAACATTCCCATTAGCCTCAGCTGTCTTTTGTGTTTGGTGCGAATTAGCAAAAGTTAGCATGCCAAACGGTGACACTAAGATGGTGACTATTATATATCATATGGCAACAGTTTGTAGATGACCCACAAACTGGTTCACGTGATGATCAGTTGTACTATTGCATGTATATACTGTAGATTAGAAATGCAGGAGCTGTGTTAAATGTAAATGCATTTCTTCTGCGTTAATGTTGAGCTCCAGGCCTACAAACTCTGATGCATAATGTAGAAAGCATTACATTTCTGATTAGTGAAAATCCTTATTTTTTTACCAACAAAATTGCTTTGAGGAGGATGAAGCTGTACCATCATGTTCCACAAATTCACGCCAGAATTGCAATATGAAATTCAGATGTGGTTTCTTCATAATTTACAGCTCTGAGCCTCAGACAGCTTCCAGTCTTCAACCTTTTCCATGTGTGCTCGAACCGCTCAAAGTCCAGTAGTGTCTCCCTTTGAATTGTGTGCTCATCAAGTAGTCAGTCATCAGGTGCAGAAAGACCTTCTCGGTTTGACTCTCTGCTCTCTCCATTCCCTAACTGCCAAGTATAGTTTTCCCAAGTATAGTTACTTCCCCAAGCTCTGTCACTCTGCTGCTCTCCGCTCTCTCATACCTGCCCTACTTTCACACTGCTCACACAATTTACGAGCTTCACACTCCTTCCCTTTTGCTTCTCTCTCTCTCTCTCTCTCTCTCTCTCTCTCTCTCTCTCTCTCCCCGAGTCTCTCTCCGAGTCTCTCTCATATACACCAGGAGCCCCAGCTTTACCTCAAACAAGATATATACATACACACAGAGTTCATGTATGTGTGCAAGCTTCAAAAGACTACTGTAGCTTTTCTTCCTACTATGCATGCGGGTTTTTGTGACTTGCTCCAGTATCATTACAGTTTGTAGCACAGTGCAGCACTGTATGGTGGCGTACAGTAATACAAGAGAGTACATTACATTACAGCACAATGGAGTAGGAGGATTAGCCACATACTGACTGAGCCCTGTTGTTTCCTTTTAAAAATAAATATGAAGTCATGAGTAATTCTTTTTCTGTCTTGTGCTGGCTGACAGCCTGCGGTGCATAAAGCTTTTAAAATATCAATCAGTCCCAACCTGAAAGGCAAAACTGGTTTTAACATGTAGATCTGCTGTTCTCAATCGATGGGAAACAGACCCTTGAGCGTGGCAGCTCGTGGTGTCTGGGATGTCTCAAGGTGCTCTTGTGTGCTGTGTTTAGTTGTACAGTGCGTAAAAGTGTCTTTGGTTGTGTTGATGGCTAACCTATGCAGCCCTAAGTTGCTATTAGATCATTTAAGGTGACCCAAAATCAGGGGTGCCCCCAGAATTTTTTCATGGGGGGCGCCAGGTGAGGCCATGGAAATTTTTCAGTGGCCTCACACTCAAATATTTTAAAGGCCTGGAAAAGTTGTGGATTTAGAAAACATCATTGAAAGTTTTGGAAAAAGTCATGGAATTTTGTTGTGTGCAATGAACTTGTTATAGTAAGCCTTATAATACATATAATGGCAAATTTATTTTCTGTTGCTGCTGATTCAAGGTCGCTCTGACATGCGTTGAAGTGCGGTCTTTCATTAACCATCATGTACGTTTCTTCATTTTCTCTCCATATTCCATGTCTCTCCTTATGTATGCCAGCTAACTGAAATTATATTTGTATAGAGATTGAATGTAATATATTTTTTTAAAAAATGGCTGTTTTTAAAGATTTCTTTTAAATTTTATTTTGGTCCTTGAAAAGTCATGTAAAACTTTTGAAATTTTGTCCATGTGGGAACTCAACTTAATGTGTCCTGGGATGTTCTGGTGTGTCCTCATGGGCATATTTATTATGATCCAACACAAGCCCCCCTCTTTTCCATGTGAGATCCAAATGGCTAGATAGTACTTTAGTCCAAAAATAGCTCAAAGCCAGAGCAACTATGGCAGTGTGGTTTGTCAGAAGCAATTTTCATCAACAGTCCTAATTGAAATTATGAGTAAAAGCCTCATGATTACACATAAAGTGTTGATTTAGTTTAATTGTAACTGATTTGTCCAGCGTGCAGGGTTCATTTAGCAATACTGGCCAAATGTTGCTGATGTTTTAGCGGTGATTACATAAAACCGCGCAGTGTGACTGCTTTTACGGTAAAAAAATAAAATGTGAATATCACATTAAAATGTAATGATGGGCATCAGTGTGAAAGCTCAGTGGAGAGACTGTGGCCTGTTAGAGCGACAGGAAGAGAGGGAGGCAGCAAGAGAGTAAGAGTGAGGAATTGAAAAAAAAGAGAAGGGGCAAGAGGAGAGTGCAAAACAGAGACAAAGTGACAGAGAGTCAAAGTGTGTGTGTTAGAGAGAGAGAGAGAGAGCCAGGCCTAGTTTTTAGTTTGTGATCTAGGCCATTATCTGTGTTAGCACTGGTGGGGCTCCAACAGGCTCTGTGGATCCTGCATAACAATACCTTTTATGAGCTTGTATGTGAGTGTGCAGCACTGTAAGCTCACACACATATGCGATCATGCGTGTTAACGCCATTGTGCCATACATGATGTACGCATGCGCCCGTGCGCTGCTGCCTTTTGTTTCTTGCCACTGAGTTTGTGCCTGTTTGTAAAGACCACTCGTGTGTATGTGTGTGTTTTGTTGAGTGTGTCTTTTGCATGTGTGTATGTGACTCCTCACGTGCAGCTGTGCGCTCCTGCTGTATCACCCCCGTCGTCAGTCAACCCCCCTCTCCAGCAGCGCCCTGGGGGCCTTCATTATGTAAGAAAGACATTACTGCAGAACAGAGGCAGAGAGGCAGAGAGACATTACTGCAGAACAGAGGCAGGCAACCCTGATAACTCTGGCAGCGCCTGCTTCAATACAACCCGCTTAGGCCTCCATCACACACACACACACACACACACACACACACACAGTAAAAGCCTGTAGCAGAGGTGTGATCAGAATAATGGTGAGGATTGTGGGCTTCTGATGTATATAGGAAATATCAATAAATCACATTGTGGATTAAATTAAACGTTCTTCTCTTTCCTTTTACTTCAACTCCCTCCCTCCATAATCTAACTCACCTCCATCCATATATCCATACACCCTTTCAAACTCTCCACTGCCCTCTTAATCTTAAATATCTGCCATATTTTATCCCCTTCCTTGCTGCATCATTGATTCTTCATCTCTCTTTACCCTCACTTCCACCTCCTCTCCATCTCTCCAGCGGTCCCCTTCCCCCTGGCCCATCGGCTTACCATGAAGGAGGTGTTTGACGCCGAAGGCCGGCCGCGGGTGGACCTGCTCAAAGCTCACCTCACCAAGGAGGGCCGCCTGGAGGAGGCCGTGGCCCTGCGCATCATCGATGAGGGCGCCGCCATCCTGCGCCAGGAGCGCACTATGTTGGACATTGAGGCGCCAGTCACGGGTACGGTATAGTGTGGAAGGATGGAGGAATACAATCTGAATTAGTCTGGTGAACAATTACAGCCCAGTTAGTTAAAAAATAGTAGGAAGCTAATTATCAGTTAAACAAATAATATATTCTCTTCGACCGTTACATAGATTGATACCACTGATGCCATGATCAAACAGCCAGTTAGCTTATCTTACAGCATAAAGACTGAAAACGGGAAACAGCTGGCTCATCAGTTACACTGCAATATCTCACACTGATCCGATACTAAAAGGTGGAGCTACAAACACTGCAGTCAGTTGATTGGTCAATAGAGAACTGTCACTTTTGCTCAGGGTTGAGTTGGGATTGGTTTTGAAGCTTATATAACCACCGTTCATACATCAGTAAACTATAACTTTAAAATGAAAGGACGTTGCCTCTTTATCTTTACTAGTTAACAATTATCAGCTATAGACCGAGAAAGTAATATATTTCACTGTATTGTTCAAAAGCTACTCAATGCACAAACCTGCTATTTTAAAATATTAAAGAGAGACTCTCAATCCAGCCTGCCGACATTCCTCTGCATCATTGGCAAGGATGAAATACCGTACAGTGCAGCGGGGGACGGCAACCCCACCTAGATATAGAGTACTATTTGCAGCGGAAACTGATCTATGGTCCAGGTACATGTCCATATACATTATGTATGGTCCTAAAGGTACTTTACCAAAAGTTTTTGGTTTAAACAAAGCTTGGTTGCCTTGTTAGGACTCCTGGCTAAGAAATAGTCCCGTACATAACTCCTGAAAAGAATCAAACTCTTCGTCTTTTTTTTTTTTACACTTCACTTTTATATGGATTAAACATAAAGTTAGAACGCGTAAGTAAGAGAGCTTTTCTTGTGCTGGCAGATTTTGTTGCCTTCGGACCGCGCCCAGCTAGCAGTTTCCCTCTGTTTCCAGTCTTTATGTTAAGCTAACCTACCTGCTGGCTCCATAGCTTCATACTCACCTTACAGACAGGAGTGTAGTGTTATTCTTCTCACCTAAAAGCTGTCAAGAACATGACCAAGCGGTTTACTCTAAATCTCAAACTATTCCTTTGAAAATAGTTTGTAAAGCACAAAAAGCGAGAGGTGTGTTTACATGTGTGCATGAGTGACAAATGAATAGACCGCACACCTTAACAGTGAGGGTGCTGATAGTAACAGTCAAACAGAGAGACAGAGGAATGGAGCTGCAGAGCAAAAGGCAGAAAGATCAGTAATTATGTATTAATCAGACTCCATTCGTCGATTCATTAATCTGCCTATGTATCTGCCACTATTATAATATGAACTGTTGTTAGGTCGCACTTCACTGAGAGAACCAATTGGCACTTATGCACCTCACAATGGCGGGCACTAGCTTTGGTAATATCTGCATGTATTCCCTTGCCAGGGAAATGGTATGAAGCGAGGAGAATGTCGATGGGAGGAGGAGGATGAGATTGAGATCGATGAAGAACAAAATGGAAAATAAGTTTCTGAGACGATGACACAGAAGACAGACACGCAGGAAGGCAGACTCAGACACACTCTCAACCTATTGACACTGCCTGGTTAATGTACCTGTGCATCTGTGCATGTGTGTGTACGCGCGTTTATGCAAATGCCAGCAGTGAGATAATTCTGTGTGGGTTGTCATGCCCACGCAGTGTGGGAACATCGCTCGGCTTTCACAGGTACAGATCCCCGGGGACGAGGACAGATAGACAGGCAGATGGAGAGACAGTCGATCTTAAGCTGCTTAGTGCAGAGGTTCTCAAACCTGCTCATTCCCAGTGAGCAACGTATTGATCAGTTTCCAAGTTTCTCCACAGATTCTGACCCAGAAACACCCATCTGAGAGGATATTTGTCGGCGTTAGCTATGATTGGAAACCGCCTATAGATTTCAGAGATAAAACTCGAAAAAAAGTGCAGATTCTTGTATGGAGGGCCTTAAGCAGATGTAATGTTAAGGAGACATTCGGCACAGATTAGCACTTTGATGGAGTCTCCCTGGAAATACTCTCAGATAGATGGACTAGTGAACAGGCAGGTGGATGGCTGAAATTTGAACTGACAGGCTTTTAGGGAGTCACATGAAGGCCTCTGGGAGAACACTGAGGCAGGTCTGAGGAGGCAGACAGGTACGGCTCAATTTCACTCATGCCATTTTGCATTCCCAATTCCCAGTTCAAATTAAAGCGAATGCTTAGGAGCAGACACAAAAACAAGACAGTAACATGGCAAGCAGATGGAGAGACAGACAGACGGACGTAGCCGGCCGGGCAGATGCAAAATGGCCATCGTAAAATGGCCGCAGAAGGGAACTATGACATCAACGAAAAGTGAAAGGGGAGGCCAGACAGATGGTGAGGGAGGCGGATGGGAAGATGTATGCTGGCAGATCATACAGACAGACAGTCTGAAGTCTTTCAAAACATAACGTGTCCAGCATGTGAAGCCTGATACAAATTAGATCCAATACTCCTGGATGTGACTTTGAGAAAATCTGTGGGAAAATTATTGGAAATAATCACCAAAATGTGAAAAGAATCAATTAATATAAGTCTCTATCAAGAAAGATAGATGTCAAAAGTCTGGTAGATGTACAATTTGTCACAGAAATTTTATTTATCATGATTTAGAACAGTTTTCACTAAAAGCTCATTTTTTGAGCTCTTGTACTTTGCGTTTCTATTTACATGTTTACATGCTAATGTTAAAAAAACAATTTTTTTTCCTGCTTGGAACACCTGTATTTACCCTCTTTCTGAAATGCTCTATTTCAGTGCCTGTCTCTTTAAGCCCCCCTTACCCAAAAAGTCTGCTCTGATTAATCAGCTTTAAAGGGTCTTCCACATCTAGACGTCTCAGCACCGTCTTTGCAGCCAGGGAATGACTGCAATGGAGAAATGCAGCACTTTCTACCGTGAAAAATCACCCATAAAAGCTTCCAAACAAAACCAAACATGTTCCAGCAGAATTGTGGTCCAAAATCAGGGATAAATTAACAACATCGGCAAACAAGAAAGCGTGTTACCCTGACATTAGCTTGTAGCTACATTTAGCAGTGTACTTGCAGCCAGAAATTGACTGTGTGTAGCAGTACTTTCTCCTTTTAAAAGCCACCAACAAAGCTTCCAAACACAACAGGACATGTTCCAGTAGGAGTATGGTCTAGAATCAGGGGAGAAATTAAATTCATTGTCAACCAAGATTACATGTTTAAATGACATTTGCATATAGCTACATGTAGCTGTGTATGCTACATCACGTCAGCACTGTCAGTCGTATGCCTTGAACAGAAGACCAAAATCCATCACAATCTGACGTCTCGAAAGAAGAGAATATGTTGAAAACAGAGTGTTCAGGACAGTCTGAAGACTGAGGTGTTTTGCTCAAAGGATTTACTTTACATACATTTACCTCATTATTTGAAATTTTAAAATAAATAACAACCATAATAAAGGCCCAGTAATGTCCAGTGGGTAATGAAATGTGCAATTATCTTAAAATAAACATATTCTACAGCAGTTACTAATTGTATTAGGGCAACAGTCAGTAAGGCATCATTATCAGTTAAACTGCCATCATATATATTTTGGATATAAAATGCTATTAAATGCCATTCACGATTTCCCTGAGCCCATGGTGACATATTCAAATAGCTTATTTTGTCCTACTAAAAGTCCCAAACCCATAGATATTCAGTGTAATATTATATCAGACAAAGGAAAGCAGCACATTGGCACATCTAGAACTTTTTTGGTTGAAGAGTGACTCAAATGAATAATGATAATATGGGTGTTGCGGTTTTATTGGTCACATTTAATCATGTAAGGTTCAAAAAGAGAAGATCAATATAGAGACTAGATCCTCGTGTGTTCCTTTACTGATAGGTAGCCACTCCAAATAATTGCTGTAGATTCTTTCAGGAGGATATTTTTATCACTTAAATTCTGTTTTTACATTAGCCAGATGACTGATGTTTCTAGATCAGACAGGACAGATATACCTCTGCAGATGCGAATCAGGCCATATGGAGCCACTGAAGCAAAGATGGTCCCATGTTTTTTTAACTGAATTGTTGAAACATGTGGCAGATGAAAACTTTATTATCCTTACGCTGTTGTTTGCTCTTTCTGCAGTGTGTGGAGATATCCATGGCCAGTTTTTCGACCTGATGAAGCTGTTTGAAGTGGGAGGTTCTCCTGCCAACACACGCTACCTCTTCCTAGGGGACTATGTGGACAGGGGCTACTTCAGTATCGAGGTTAGGACTGACACTTTTTCTCACACTGTGCATCTATCTGAATGTGTCTCTATTTTTCTGGGTGCGTAATCTCACTGTATTGTGTGTACAGTAGGCTTACAAATAAATCAATGTCTATTATAGTGTACATTGCCCTGAAGTCTATTATATAGTTCCTCACTGTGAGGTTTATTTCACTACAGAGGGATACAGTTACAACATTGTGCTCTATTTAATGTATTATAAATGTACAAAAGGTACTTGAGATTAGCATTGACACACCACAATGTGTGACTGAAAATGTACATAGACCAAAGTGATTTAAAATTCATGGATGAATCAAGGTCAGTAATCACTAACAAGAGTATAATGTGCTGCTTACTGAAACTGAGCAGAGATAGTACGTCTAGCTGTTTCGACATGTGACACTGTGAAGTAGACGTGAGTGCAATAAGGTATTTTTTTTCTGGCAGAAGTGACCACAGATCAGTAGTGTGACTTGAATCCATAATAATACAAGCACATATGGTGAATGTCTTCTTTGTGGCACGAGGGATAAATCATTGACATGGAGTGAGTTTGGAGGGGAGGGAGCAATATTTAGGCCACTTTCCTAACACACTTCAAGGGCACAAAGACACGGGACTTAATGAAGAGCATAGATGATACTGCGTAAAGGTGAGAGAACACCCTCTGAGCCATTTGTAGAATTGACAAAGTGATGACAGTGAAATCATCATCTCTTTTTGGTATGTGACAGTTGTACTTGTCACCTTTTTGTTCAATGTTGTAACAATATTTATGCTGCCCTCTTGTCAGGTCGCTCTTGAGAAAAGATTTTAAATCTCAGTGAGACTTTGACCTTGTTAAATAAAGGATATTTATGTGGTAGATGGTTTTATGGTGCATTTATTTGGAGTTGTGTTTACCATGTTCATGACATAAGTCAGTATGAACCCCCCCCCATATTTACAACCTTGTAAGTGGAAATTTTCTGGAAGCTGTGAGTTCACAAGTTGTGACGTGTTTGCTGAGATTTTGCTCAGATGGATATGTACAGTATTTTGTTGTGGCACGGCATTGCATCGTGCTAGCGAATTGGCTAAAATTAGTTTGTCAATACAGGAGTCTTGTCCCAGGAGTGAATGCCAGTTGTAACCTCAAATACAAAAGCTAGTTGCTAGTGGGTGTTATAGCTCTTTTCTACCAAAATAAGCGTGCGCATGCAGGTTTTTCAAACTACCCACTACAAATAGGCTATAGCTTTCCTATTGACAGTAGAGCAGAGCTGTGTACATGGCACTGCAGCAGTCTTTCTCTCTCTCTCTCTCCCTCTCTCTCTGTGTGTGTGTGGGTTAGACTAGATAACAGGCCAAAAGTAGAAAGCAGCATGGACAGAAGGCAGTGAAATCTTTTCGATGGTTATTTCTCTTTATATATCTTTACTTATATATCTCTCTTTATCTGTCAAACTCAGTGCAGATGTATTTGGATCAGTGTTTTAGCGCTGCTTAGGTAGAGATGGACAGTAATTAGTGGTGGTGTGTCATTGCATCTCGCTGGTTAGGGTAGCTGAACTTAGGGCATTTACCCAGAGGCGATAAACACCCATGACTACTGCAGAGTCATTTGACTCTGGTGTGAATGATGATTGTGCACTTTCCCATTTCATTAAAAAAAGCCAGATGTTAGCAGGTGTTAACAGTTGTTTTTTTTTTTTTGTGCAGAGGGAATGAGGCGTTAGTGGGCTTTTTGTCCAGTGGTAAAGGGGTTTATGAGAAAATGACCATACTTATCACTTGATTCGTTGCCTCAGTAAACATTTTACTAATGAGTTCATGGTCTGAACCGATAGTTTCAAGTCATTTTCAATATATCATGATGTTCAACTTGTAAACGTCAGTAAAACAGATGATAGAACACAGTATGCTTCAGGGCGTTTCTACCTTGCTGTCCACAGATTCTGAGTCAGATCCAGCCCTCGATCCTCCAAAGCTCCACCCTCTCTTTCAAATGTGGTAACTTCTGGCTCCAGAAAAAAAGATATGGTCAAAAATGCTAAACTCAAGGCTTCAAAGCCGTAGTTCATAAACCAGTGGGTGACATCACAGTGGCTAAGTCCAGTTCCTTTATGGGGTCTGTGGTATTGGTTTGAATCTCAAGTTTGAATTTAGTAAGGGAAACTGAAAGTAAAGTGACTCCAACTTTGCCTCATGCATTTATTAACTAGTAGGCCTCACGCTAAAGAGAAAGTTGTTTTCACTGTGGTGTGTGGCTTAAACGAATAGTTTTACGTTTTGGGAACTACACTTATTTGCTTTCTTGTTAAGAGTTAGATAACAAAAAATATACCACTCTTATGTCTATCTGTTAAACAAGAAGGTGGACTAGTTATAATATTAAACTAGTTATAATAGCCAGGCAATATAAGAAAATACATATATTTCCAGAATATGCCTGCATATAGTAAATATGTGATTAGCTTAATTTGTTACAAAATAGTATTTATGCTGGCACTACTTTCCATAATGCATTATAAATATACCCCAATTTCTAAAACTACCTCCCTTTATGTTTCTGGCAGGTTTAATAATTGTTGTTATTGCTGCTGATCTCTCTCTCTAACCATTTTTCTATGCTTTCTCTTCCCTGCTGAACCTTTAGTGTGTGTTATACCTGTGGTCACTGAAAATCCTCTACCCAAAGACACTCTTTCTTCTACGGGGAAACCATGAATGTAGACATCTGACAGAATATTTCACCTTCAAACAAGAATGTAAGTAGCTCTTGTGTTTCCTCCTTATATAATGAGCTCCATCTTCCTCTATACCTTTGTGTCAATCTCTCTCTCTCTCTCTCTCCTCACTCTTTAACCTCACCCAATCCTACTTCTTCAGATCAGTTTTTTTGTTGTTTTTTTATGTTAAGGTTCTCAAAAAACTATTAGTAAGGCTCCAGCTAAAACAAAAAAATTCATTATCAGTTCATCTGCTTTATTTTTATTGAATTGATTAAATGTAAAAAAAAAAAATAAATAAATAAATACATTTAAAAACATTCAACCCAACACTCAGATCTTACACTCCCCAACTTAAAAATATGCTGCTGGCTAAAGCGATGTTGCTTTATCAGTTGCTTGTTAGTTGGCTAATTTAATAATGTGAGCTCTGTTAGTTGGTTGAAAACTCAAGTCAGTTGGAGTTGTTTTTTATTTATTGTTTCCATCTTATGTTTATGATATAATGCTGGAACACTGAGGCTCCATGTCCCAGGCTAAAACATAGCATCCTCACCAGTTTATGACGATTAATGTTGAAGATATGGAAAAAAAAGAAATAGCATTGGTCTTTTTTTTTTTTTTTTGCAGAATTAGAAGAACGACAAGTAAAAGATCAGACTGTTATTTTTATGTGAACATAACCCGGTGTAGCTGCTTAGCTTACATAATTGTGCAAGCAAGACAGAGGTTACTTCACTGTTCATACTTCTGAACAGTGTGTTCCAGTATATTTAAAAAAAAAGCTTTTAGAGAGAGAACTTACTGATGTGTTTGACAAGTGTAATGCTTTTTTACATAACACGTTTGGCTGGATGCTAAAGTGTAAACGTCCCCAAATCCAATTGAACAGAACAGAACAACTGCAACATCAGCATTAGCCTACATTCTCATATAATAGCGTCAAGGACAGGCCTCAAAACAGAGGTGAAAGACTAAATAGTGGATTCGCTAATTAAATGACAGTGTGTGTGTGTGTGTGTGTTAAAAATTAGTTTGATAAGTTAGCCAGTGAACCATGACCTCGTAGGTCACTCTTTGGTTATCGTTTATATTCTAGTTAGGGGGACTAATGCTAATGTTTGCAGCTTAAGTATTGATGCTTTCAAAAGGGGTCATGTTGACTGTGTTCACAAAAAGGGACCACATGAAGGCCCCCTGTTGTGGTATTCAAAACCTCATGAGTGGAAATGTTTTGAGAGCCCCAAGTTCACAACTTTGTGCCCATGTTGTAAACACAAGCTCACAAGTTCTATTTTAATGCAGCATTAGAGCAGACACACCATCACTATCAGGCCAAAGGGACCGGGAATAAAGGAGCATCATGGGGCGGCGCCATCAGTTTTGGAGTCTAGCGCACGTAGCTATGTTAGCTATCATTATCTGTCACTAGTCTAATTAGCTATCTGTTAATCGTTCATCACGAAAAATATACAAGTGCCACGAAAGACAACTGCCTATATAAAGACAAGCTCCAATAAAGGCCAAGGAGCAATATATTACAATATTAAACTTAGTTAATGATACTGAGCAACTTGGTGTATATGGTGTTTAACGTTAGTGCCTCAGCAATTCAAAACCTTTAAACTTGGAGTTTAATTTCCAGCTTACAAAAAAGCGGGTACAAGACCTTCGGATCTCCGAGCTAAAGGCCAACTACACTATCATCCAGAGAAAGATATGCTACTTTTATGCTAACTCACTGCTAACAAAATGTCAGCTTATCATGCATAATTAATATACCTGTAAAAAGGATAAAACAACTACAGTGGGTGTACTACTAGGTAAATGGGTAAGTTACCAAGGAGGAAGTAGGTATAGATTAGCCCAGGAATAATGTCTTTCTGTATGCCGACCCAGAAGCTAATGTCGCCCTGGTTCCCTCGTCAAAAAGCATATGGAATTTTTCCATTAGATTTTGAATCACTGCAGAAAATAAGCTCTGTGGTCAGCAAGCATTTATGATACTTACATGTTTTGTTCAAAAAGATAATCTTCACAACTGAACACCACTTTCAGGATTTTTGAAGCCTAAATGTAGTCATCAATAGTTAAAAGCTAACGTTAGGCTATAAAGGTACTACACCATGGTCATGCTGCCACTGCTATGAAGCTGTGAGGCTCAATGTGATGACATTCTCATTTAGCCACTTTTTTAAGATTTTTAAGACACATAAAGCATCAAAGTTTGTGAGTGGGGTTTTTACTGGCTTAGTTTATATTGTAGAACAAAATATGAAAGTCTTTTTAGCTTATGTTAACCACAGACCTTATTTAGGCTTCTAACCAAAAAAAACACTCAAAAAACCCACTGACTTTAAGAAGAGGGAACCGGAGGATCTGAAATACCAATTGATTTCCAGGTTTTTAGTAATAATTCCCGGGTTACTCTATACTCCCATATATATTCCAGTGGCTTTTTGGTTGTCAGATGGGTATACTGTGAACAGACAAAAAAAGAGGTAGGTACCACAGCAACATGCACACGTTAACATGTAGAGTCTGGCTGCCATGCCTAGTTACTGATGCTAAACTGGGATTGAACATTTTACTGCTCGGGGGAGGGATTTAGTGAACACTCACTTGTTGCAGATTAATTTTCCGTCATTCAACTAATCAATGCATCATTGACTGATTGACCTCATTGACTTTCAGCTGTAAAGTTATGTAGGATTTCCTCTTTTCCTCCCCCACAAGAATCCTCCCCCATCTATCCCTCCAGCTTGTATCTTCCCTCTTTTCTTCCACTCCTTCTCTCCCTCCTTATTTCCAATTCCTCTCCTTCTTCCTCTCATTCCATCCTCCATCTTTTCCTCCCTCGCACTGTCTCTCTGACTCTCGTCGCGTCCTGTCCGAGAGTGGGTGATTAGCAGCAAATTAATTTGGCCCTTAATGATTGGCTCAGGGACTTGCTCCGCTGTGTCTGATTGGCCAAGGGACAAGGAAGCTAATTTCCCCTGGTGCTCGTGGCGAATAGTGGTCGCCCTCAATTACCATCTGCTGTATGTGCGAGTGTGTACGTGGGGGTGTGCGCCGCGAGTGTGTGCGAGAGCATGTACCGTGACTGCATGTGTGTGCGAGAGCGTCTTCATAAATGTTTAAGTGTCTGTGTGTGGAAGGAGCTGAAAACTGGTGGACTAGCAATAATGAGCTCTTGCTCTACACAAGGCAGATGGAGAGGTTGACAAACACACTCCTCGCTGTCTCACACACACACACACACACACACAAATGCTAGCTACTGTACACTGGTACTCCACAACACTGGCTTTGATTTGCGTACGTGTCGTTCTCATGTCCTCACACTCTCCCTTCTCCTTCCCATCTCTCTTTCCTCCTCCCTCGCCATCTCCTCTCCTTCCTCCCACCGCTGTTAACCTCTCCTCCTTCTCCTGTCTCCTCCCATCAATCTCTCTCCTTCTCTCTTTATGAAATTATCATTCTCCTTTTCTCTTACCCCCTCCTCCCTGCTCACTCTCATCCAAAAATCCACCCTTCTCTCTCTTTTCTTCTTCTTCTATCTCTCTCCTCCGATCTCCTTTCAGCTATTTTAATCCTGTGATATTGTTTTGTGTCAGATGTATTGTTACACCCATGTGTGAAATGTACTTTAAAGATGCTGCGTGTTGGATGTCTTTATTGATATCGCTGCCAAATCAAAGGAGTTTTTCATAAAGCAAAAAAAAAAAAAAAAAAAATCAGCCTCACAGTGACGCCTCTACACTGCTTCATGCTTATATTTGGGTCAGATTTTGTTCACTAGAAACAGAGTTGGAGCCTTTGCATCCGTGTTTTGTCTGTAATAAAACGCCATCTACTGTAATGTGGAGCATTTTTTTCACCAATGAGCATTTCTTCTCTGGGAAGGGGCATTTCTAAATCATCAGAGAGGCGAGAAACAGGTCATATGGGAGTGCTGGAGAAGAGATGGTCGCATAAATTAATAACATGTTACATAAAAATCCTACATATTACCCCCAAGTAAACCAAATTATGTTTTTAAAGGAGCAATACAAGTCTGTCTGAAGCCTTCAGGTGACTGAGTTCTTAGATTTGTTTGTTCCTTGTTGCAACATGTTTGCGTGCGATATGTAACAGTCACATTCCGAGCAACAGGGACTGACTGTACGTTTTGCAGGCACGGTGGCTGTTCAAAGCATGTCAAAACACATTCAGGCGCTTCTTTGTCTCAAGCCTTGAAATATCTCTCCACCCCTCTAACCACCTCCAGGTAAGATCAAGTATTCAGAGCAGGTGTATGACTCCTGCATGGAGGCGTTTGATTGCCTGCCCCTGGCAGCCCTGATGAACCAGCAGTTCCTGTGTGTGCATGGGGGGCTTTCACCAGAGATCCACACACTGGACGATATCAAGAAGGTATGAAAAGACATGCACACACGCACATGTACACATCCCATTTTGAATTAACAATACTTCCCTACAGAAGCAGAACACAGTTACAACATGTTTGGTGGTGTTGTGTCGTTTGCATCCGTTTCATTCAAAATATCAAATCTTTAGGGTGAACAAGCTGAACTCAAATCACCTCCTGAAACGATTTGTTCATTTCTCAGTTCAGCTGAACTCCTGTCAATCACGAGTGAACGTGCCAGGAGTCTCTGAATGATTGCATGTCCAGTTATTTGTCCACTGAATGTTGCTTCCTTTAAGCTGCTTTTAAATAACATATTCATACATGTGAATTTGTTATATTAATGAATATAACTACTAGTAGTTGAAGGACAGACATTTAGCAATACATGCAATTCATAAGGTTTATGGCAGTGATACTCAACTTAAGGCCTGAGGGCCAAATCTAGCCCACAGAGGGGTGCCGCATGGCCCCCCAACCATTTTCTAATTCACTTTGAAAATAAATGGATTAATGCTGGCAATTTTCTGTTTTACTTATTATGTAATTGAGGTGCCAGAGTGTGTAAAAAGCATGAAATTGAGTTTGTTTATAAAAAAGGTGCCGGAGGAGGATTCCCGGACCCCCGTCAGAGGTTAAGCCTAAACCCCTAATGGCTTGAAATGTTAGAAACGCCCCTGCCAACACTTGACCTGGTGTCAGCAGAGCTTCTGTGATGGGCCGTTGGCTTCCTGTAATTATGCAAAAGTAGCCAAGCTGAGTATCCTTGGTCTATGGATTATAAATAATCATCCTTGCTGGCACTGGACCTCAAAATTAAATCATAAAGACGTCAGACTCTTTTGTCAGACAGACATTAAATTTTGGTTGATTGCATTTATTCTACATCAAAATGACGTCGGTATGAGATGTTTGCAAGACATTACATTTTGATTATTTAACTTAAAACCAACAAAAAAAATCAACATCATCTGAAGTCAGTATTCTACATAAAATGACGTTGGCATTAGACATTTTTCTGACTTTGAACTTTGGTCATCCGACATCACAACCTAAATTCGACCAAACATCACTGTCGAAAGATATTGGGGGCCAGCTGGGAGAGTACATTTTATTCCTTTGACCAAAGTAGTTAAAATGGACAACAGAGTTAATTTATGTCTGTACATTTTCCTTTTTAATTCTTATCTGTATTTTTTAGACATTATTTGGGGTTCTAAAATAAGGCATACAATGAAGTAAGACATTAAATTACAACCTTTCTGTTTGCCTGCCAACCTTTTTCTCAACCTCACTGCCTCTGCTTTTACTGCTTTATACATAGTAGCAACATTTACCACACTTCTAATTGCTGGGAAAAATAACATTCACATCACATGTTATCGACTTATGTGTGGCGCTCAAACACACCTTGGAGCGCACACATAAACACAACTCTTAATTTATGCGTACGGGTTCTGTCAAAGCAGAGAAGGCGTAAGAACCCAGCAAAACCAGTACACTAGAGACCCCCACACATGCTGTGTATGTACAGTTCACAGAATACAAAGGCACACATATGAACACGGAGACATGAGGACACACACTTCCTCGTCTAATGGCAGTGTTTCCATGGTGAATCTGCTGGTGTGACATCTTCTCCCTCCTGTGTGGTGAGGGTTGCCATGGAGATGCTCTGCTCTGACAGTATGTGTGTGTATGTGTATTTATGTGTATGTGTGTTTGCTTTTCTTTCTCTTCTCATTTATCCTATATGTGCTGGTACATTTGTGACTGTGGTGTGGTTTATATATCACCTCGAAAAATGTTTGGTATCTGATATATTTTTGTGTCTATGTATTCCTATTTGTGACTGAGCATTTGTGTTTCTATAATCTTATATATATATATATATTTTGTGTGTGTGTGTGTGTGTGTGTGTGTGTGTGATGTCCTAGTTGGACCGGTTCAAGGAGCCCCCAGCGTTTGGGCCCATGTGCGACCTGCTGTGGGCCGACCCCCTGGAAGACTTTGGCAATGAGAAGACCCAGGAGTACTTTGGCCACAACACAGTCAGAGGCTGCTCCTATTTCTACAGGTATTGGACAACATTACTCCTCACATGGACCAACAAAAAAGACATATTACATTAGAGTCCTGGTAGTTTATTTTAGAAGAAAATCAACTTGAATGTCAGTCAGTTAGTTGATTCAGTTAATTCACAAAAACCTGTCAAATAAGACTAGGTCAATCCTAGTACATGGCTGGACCATGTATGAAATGCTAGAGGGCTTTCAATTTAAAACACAGACTTTTACTTTGAAATGAGAAGTACTGGTCATGGCGGTGCATGGACACTACTGCTGGACGTGAGTCGTGTTAGTTTTTCCCTTTAAATGTACATTTGCTGTATAGTTAAATAAACACATTCTTCCTCATCAGTTACCTTCTCTGACAAATGTGCATTTAAAGAGAAATCCAACACGACTTATGTCGAGTCAGGCGTAAGAGCGCATAGCACCCGCCCTCTCAGGCAGCACAACACGCAAACAGAAATAAAAACTCAAAATTTTCAATTTCTCAATTTTCAGTTTTTTTTCTATCCAGTATTTCACAAATAGGAAATTAGAAACATGACTCTAAAATCTTAATTCTGCATTGACCTGAAAAACAAAAAAATACAATTTTAGAAAATTCAATTTAATTTTAATTCAATTTTCCAGTTTTCTAATTTTTATTTTTGATGTGGAAAGGGAAGTTATAAGGACCCTGTCCCTCTCTCTCAAACTCCAAAGACCAAAATCTGATCAAGCAGTAAGACTAGGCAGTGCTGATTGCATGTAAATCAAGATTATGATACCGCGCTGTCCATTTCTTGCCTAAAATGAAGAGTGTTAGAAACACATTTGAGTGCCCTGTTAGGTTGTAACAGCGAGAGTTTGTGAACAGGCAGTGTGCTTCCTGCACAGTGAAAATGAAGCATTTACTGGTCCAGTGTGGCACTGTGCATTCTGCTAGTTGTAGGTCTTTTGCCTTTTCAGCAAAAGAAACATGTTTCTCTATTTTCTCTGGTCACGTAGCACCAATTTAAAAGTATTTGTGTCTTTCTATTGCAGAGATATCCAAGTTTTATCAAAAGGCCATCTTTCTGGCAGTGAAATACTTCTTTAAGTTTACATTTTTTACTTTTTATACAAGGTTTTTTTTAGTCTCATATGTGAGTGACAGTAGTCTGGTATCCTTGATACAGTGGATCCCTGTGCTCATGAAGCTCAGAAATATGAAATAACCTGATATCCAAACAAGCAAGAATGAGTGTAATATTCAGAGTTAAAAAAAAAAACCAAAAAAACACTAGGACCAATATTCTTTGAAATTAGCAGCTAGAACATGCAGCCAGAAATAAGACTGATCCTCAAATGTGTTCCTCCTCTGCTCCTTCGACGTGTTTTAATGATCCGGGCGCCTTGTGATCGCCCAGCGTCAGCAAGATGTGACTTTCATCTACAAACGTGGAATCTAATAAGTTTGGTGGACTTCAGTCTATTGGTTTGGGATGTTGGTGATGAGAAAAGAGAAAGAGAGAGATGCTTCCTGCACGGTTACACCACATCCAAGATCCAATAACAATCACTGGGATTTGTACAAGAGACAGAAAATCTTGGCCAGTTTACACACTCACACACATACACACATTCAGTATACGAGCAAACACATAAACACAGCATGTTCACAAACACACACACACAGTTCTGTTTCAGCATGAAACGATATCCCACAATCCCCAGGGAGACTGCACGGTTCTGTTGCTATGACGACTGGCTACTCCTGCCAGATATGGAGTGATATTAAGATACAGTGAGAGAAAGAGAGGGAGCAACACAGGAGGAGGCTGGTGGTGGTGGTGGGGTAGAAGATGAAAGATGGGAATAAAGAAATAAAAATGGAGGAATGTAAAGGCAGCGATGTGGTCGTGGCTGCGTTCCTCTGTCAGTGTTATGACATGCTGTCTGTGGAGAAAATAGTGATTTTCTGTGTTTAGCAGACACAGCATCAATCGACCAAGTAGTGTGTAGTTGGCCCCCACAGCACTGAGGAGGCCGTAAGTCCTGCTCAGGCCTGCCATGTGCTCACTGATTCCCCCTGCAGGCCTCACAGAGACACAACATCAGAAAACAATAGGCCCACTCATCTCCCACTGCTACACTTTAAATACTTCCATCTGTTCTGTAGTTTTCAAAGTCCAGATATAATAACATGTTTTCTATGTAAAGTGTTTTTTACTGGATCTCTGTGGATATTTCTTCTCCTGTATGTGTTGTTTTTTTTTTCATTGCTTCACGTCTCACTCTTCCTCTCTGTCTCTCATTCTGTCCCCAGTTACCCAGCGGTGTGCGAGTTCCTACAGACCAACAACCTGCTGTCAATCATCAGAGCGCATGAAGCACAGGATGCTGGGTAAGCTGACTGACTGTCGTGGCTCGCAGCTCAGTCCTTCTCTCGGCTTAAAAAGAGAGCACCATTTAATTTAATGGCTTACCTTGACATTTCGTGTTCCGAGCTGGTATTTTTCTTTGTCAGGGAATTGGCACATTACGGGGGGAAAGAGGTTACACAATTTTCCTTCTGTCACCCTTAAACTGTGTTATTAGCATTGTCACAGTTTGAGTCTGACGGAGAGCACCAGCAGCCATTCAGGTCAACTAACTCATCTCTTGAAAACATAATGGTAAGGCAAAGAGCCATGTAAGGTTTGCACCAGTAGTCTAAATAAAGTAGTGAGGGCAAAACACAACTGTCTGACCCACAAAACCATGCCTGGCATCTGTTCTCTTAGTGTAAATCCCCTAAATATAATAGTGCTGCCTTAATTGCTGCATTATGAGTTGTGCTGTTGCTGTGGTTTGTGCTGTTTGGTGAGCCCATTATCAGTATTTTATCTGTCATGCAGCTGGGCAGTCTGGGTATTCCTTTTTGCACTTGCACAAGGGCTGGCCAGAAGACATTAGCCTACTTTTAGTACCTCTAGAGATAGTACCTAATGTATAGATCAAATAGTTTGTTTTCATTTAAAAGAGCTGAAACTTTTAATTCTGTGTTCACAATGAAAAATGTACCAAATAAAGTATAATCATAACAATCAGTGTGTATCCAAAAAAAAAAAACTTTAAAGGGCTTTGTAGCTCAAATCACTGTGACATTGCACATACAGATAGACAACTGGCAATTGATTTGAAATGCAAAGTTACATAAAAACTTGTTTATTTATTTTGTCGTTTCCAGTTTTAACGGTTATGTTTAAAGATATATATATAGATAAACAAAGTGATCCGACTTATCTGATGTGTCGCTTTGCCAACGAAAACCAAATTTACCGACATAAAAAGCTAAGATAACATTTTTGTGAGTGGATTCGAGATAATGTCTTTAGATCCATGTCAGAAAAGGCTTTTTGACAACAAGGTAAAGTGTCAAAAATAATAATTTATCACTTTACGTAAGTGACTTAGATGTTTTCCTGTTATTGTAAACATATGTTATGTTTTGGTCTATTGTTATTTTCAGGTTTATTAATGAATCTTATATTGGTTTTCTAGTAGAACATGTTTAAATGCTCCCTTCCATAAAAACCTGCTGAATGTTCAGCATTTCTGGGTTTTCTGTATGTGGGCTCTTGGTGTCTCTGCACCATCATTCGAGCTGGGGAATTACTGTAACAGAATGTAGTGGCACAATTTACTGTGAAAAATGTTAAGCAAAATCTTCACAAACAGACTTGTTCTAACAGAAATATGATCCAAAATCCGGTAGAAATTAGCAACATCACATCACATCCCAAAAATTACATGTTTCCCTAATGTTAGCATGTAGCTACATGTAGCAGTGTATGTAATGTAAACACTTGCAGTAGTGTGCCTGGAGCAGATGACTGATGTCAGCTCGTTACAGAAGAAGAAAAACAGAGTATATCTGAGTATATCTGAAGTCTCAGGTTTTTGCTCACAGGAATTACTTTTAGGCACATTTACTTAATTATTTGAAACTTCGGCCTCATTTAGTGAACATCCGTCATAGTAATATTATACTATGTGGCAGAAAATTAGGAAAAGTATAATAGGTCCCATAGAATCCCACAATACAATTTACAAAGGAAATGAGGACCCGTTCACTGCTGGAAAAAAAGAAAAAAAAAAAAAAACAACTAATTGTGGATGGTGGTGTGAACTGCTTCAGGAACACTCCAGAAAACAAATACATATAATGTACAAAAACTATTAAATTTATGAAAAACTTAGGTGAAGTTTGATTGCCTGTGACATTTTAAAATTGACAAATGTACAGCTACAACCCACTGTGTTCTTACATAATACAAAATGGAATAAAATGGTTAAATATGTTGAATTATTTCACATTAACTGCAAAAACAGTAAACTATAAGTATTAGTTCATTAAACTTTATTCTAATTATATATTATGCATACTGTGTCACAAGGTGACAAGGTGTAAAGGTGGTGCCATGGTGATAGAGCAGTTTGACAGGCAGCCAATCGGGAGGTGTGTGATACAGAGCCGTTACTTTGCCTTGAGTTGATTGGCTCATGGTGTACCGTGTACAGTGGCCTGCTGTGGACAAAGCTTGTAAATGGATGAAGACTGAAGTAAGAAACAGCATTTTGCCGATGACATGGATTGATATTTGGTAATACACAGATTCCTGGAGAGAATAGCATCCATGGTGAAGCTACACAGTGGAACACTATAATAAAACATAAAATGAAAAGAAGTCTAATAAGAAGACAGCCAAGTAATTCTGTGGTACACCTAGATTATATTTATTTGTTATAAATAACCAAAAAGTCTTGATTACCAGTGACTTTAGTAATTACTCTATCCCCAAGGGACCCAGGGGCCCAGAACAGTAGAGGATGCTGTTGTGCTTGGTATTTGTTATCATGTCTCATCTCGATAGGTTTGTTGAATGCATGAAACTAATTGCACCCAGACTTGTTTTTATTGTGACTAAGTCACTCGATCTGGGCCTAATTCAAAATGTAAGCTTTGAGCTGGCAGCTTCACTCAAACTCTGGGGACTGTCAGCACCCTGCTCAGTGGCACCCTGTCATTTAGCCCACGCAGATTCCTTCTTCATTTGTTTTTAAATGCGTGGCTGTCTCGCCTTCTACTGGTCTCTGTCTGGTCTTAAAGACCTGTGAGGCAAATCCTCCGTTTTCATCCACAATGTGTGTGTTTTTTTTTATTTGAGTAGCTGTAACGTGGGCGGTTTGTTTGTCTCTCTTTCCTCAGGTACCGTATGTACAGGAAGAGTCAGACTACAGGTTTCCCATCCCTCATCACAATCTTCTCTGCTCCAAACTACCTGGATGTCTACAACAACAAAGGTCTGACACACATGCGCACCCACACACACACACACACACTAGCGCACACACATGCACGCACGCACACACACAAGTGTACACGTACAGAGGGCTGAAGTGTGAATACTGCCGCACCATTATTTTAGACTTAAAATCATGTTATTCTTCATCCAAGATCAAACAGAAACACTTAAAACACATTAGGCCTCATGCAGCAACATTCTTTTAAATTTCTCTTATATTCTCTCTTAATTTTCTGGTAAGAGGACTTGAGTACTTAGTTACATTCCAGCACTGGTCAGCAAAGGAATGCATAGTAACTGAAATTACAGTAATTGAGATCAATATACCAAGTATATTGATATAGTATATCTATTTAGCCCTGAAATGTAATAATCCAGTCATTGTAATAACTCTTAAACATCACCTAAATTTGAAATGATATTCATGCATTAAAAAAAAGGTTTTAAAATATAAAACTTGGTACAAGTGTTCTGGACCACACGTAAAATTTTCTCTTACAAAAGAGAAAGTCAAAAAATAAGAAAACATTGGTGAATCCCCTTGTACTAACAAAATAAGGATACGAGCAGAAATAAGATAAAATTTGTACATATATTGTGTCTTGCATGAGACCCAATGATTTTGAAACTGAATAATGTTCTTTGTCTTTGTCTCCATTATTCTATGTTAAACATGATGTTTGATGTTTTTAACATTTTAGGAATAGTATTGTCTACTATCTGACTAAAGGCTATAATGTGTACGTATGTTTGTGTCCAGCGGCGGTGCTTAAGTATGAAAACAACGTGATGAACATCCGTCAGTTCAACTGCTCTCCTCACCCCTACTGGCTGCCCAACTTCATGGACGTCTTCACCTGGTCTCTGCCTTTCGTGGGAGAAAAGGGTAACACATGCACACACGCTTCTCATATAGAACATTATATAATAGAACATCATATATTTATGTTAAATAATATCTATATCGGAAATAAGTCTGTCACTCTACAGAAAAGAAATTTTATTAAACATATGAAAAGAACGAAACTAGTAACTCAGGTCCAGCAGTGTATGATAAATTGACAGAGTACTAAATAACTTACTAAATAAATAAATAAAACAAGAAATAACTTAATATCTGAGATTATATCTAATGATCATAATAATGATTCTGTTCCTGCTGTGTGTGAGTGGTGAGTTCTCTAGATTCTTCAAGCTCTTTTAGTCCTTTCAGTCTACTAAACACATTAATAACCTAGTTAAATTCCACAGTCAGAAAAGCCTGAGCAGATTATTTGTCAGTTGTCTACCTTTAAAGTCACTTAAGCCCAAATTGGCTATCTGGCCTGCTGGCAGTGACTGTTTAGGCTGCTAATGCAAGTCTGTTGCTTCGCAGCGGCTCGTCCCTTTATACAGTAAAGGAGGGATTATTTTTAGAATGGCTCCACTGTGTCATCAAACATGCTTTTAGGCCCACCCCAAAAAATCCTGGACACACAAATAATGGTCTAATGTTACAATGCATTACTACACACTTCACAGTCTTTTCAACAAGCAATTTCTAACATTTATAAATTGTTTGGAAATAAATCACTGATTTTAACTGAGCTGGACTGTAAGGTCAGGTTGTTTAAATGATGTAATATTTACAACAACATGTTATAATATTTACAACATCATTGACCCACTGATGCAAGACGTGCTGGTCAACACCAACCTATTTCAGGCTAAACTGTGTTAGTATTGATTCAAGGCCTGATTTAAATTTGAGCTATTTGGGCTTTGGTGGATTTTATGCTCAGGCAGACCACCAGACTGTGAAGGAGCTCATGAGGATGAATCTGGCGTTTAGGCTGGAATGATTTAATGAAACATTTTTTATTTTAGATTGGTCAAACTGGTGTAGTGTGAAGCAGCAGAAGAGTCTCAAAAGACAGAGTCAGCTTTTGATATGTTGCTTTACTATTTCATTTGGAGGCATGAATCTCATCTAAAGATGTCCAGGGAAGAGGTTGCATAATGGTACCTGGATCTCAGCACTGGTAGCCAATGGTATCCTTTTTTGGTACTTGACTCTCTCTGTAATGACTTAGCCATCAGGTTAATTAATTACCCGAAGCTGTTGTTAAGTTGCTTGAACTTTCATCATCTATGGACAATAACTTCTTTATCTTCAGCGCTAGCTACAGGCACGCTAACATTAGCTGGGGTTTCTGTGGGGGACTTGGCTTTCAGGCTGTCAACCACAGCACACTCTTCAGTTTTTAGATATATATTCTGTGTTTAACCAGGTGTTTCCTCTGGGTTAGACGTGTTGCACTGGCCAGCTTTGTATTTTGCATCACAAATATTACAGTTGCAATTTTTGTCTGTGTGGAGTTTTGAAAAGTGTATCCATACTCTGGACTACTTTTGACTCACTTATTCACTGTGCTAACTTAGATGTGCTCTCTGGTGCAGAAATTTGGCATTAATGTGAATCAGTACTCTAAGCTAAAGCTAGATAGTTTGCAAATTATTTTTTTTCTTCTGTTGCTTATGACCAGTATTTTTCCCAGGATCAGTCTGAAAGACAGAGAGTCAATTGTAAAGATAAACAACATTTAATCAGTCACATATCCAGCCGCAATCTTTATTAGTTCCTTGGAGCATGTAGCCTGCAGCTGTTCAAGATTAAAATCCAGTTTTGGTTGTTCAGCCCTTGCATTTCTGTAGTAGTCATATAATGTGGTAGTATGAGTAATGCGTCTCTGTCCAACATTGCTTGGTAGTTCAGATGTAATTCAGTACCTTTAAGAGTGTCAAGTTCAGAAATTAACCCTCGTCACTGATCAGTTCAAATGTACAATAAATAAAGACAAAGAATTCTGACACAAAAGTCTTCATCTTTGTAATTCCATTGCAGATTATATTCATGATACATGATACAACTGGCTTAAATGGTAACTGTGTTCTTCTGACGAAGGTGTGAATGGTCTTAGACTGGTAGAACTTGACAGACTGTGCACCCAAGGCACTTTTGTTCTGGCATGAACGAGGAGTTCAGTCTGTGCTGCAAAAAGCAGGCACAACTTAGTCTTGAATTCTAGCTTTGACACTGTCTGTACAGTGATGAAAAATGCAGACAATAACATCATGTCCATGTCCCTGATGGACCCTACCACCAAGCAAACACTTCTAAACTAAAAACAGTAAAAGGGATCATCTCTATAAATTTCTGAGTTTTAAAAGAAAATCTTTTTTTTTTTTTTGGTACTTTACATGGTCCGAGTAATATTCTCTAAAAATAGCAATTATATCAGCTTAAAAAGGTGTACAACCCCTACTTACAGGATTAGGGACTCCTGGGTAACCAGAGTTTAGTCAGATTTGAGGCATTTTATGCATTTATTGGGCAGCAGCAGCTGAGAGATGACAGGAAATTAAGGAAGTGAGCGAGTTAGGGAATAATAAGCAACAAGCGTCCCCACTCAGATGAACCGGGGGTGTTGTAGTTCTGGCTTGGTGTCTTAACCCCTAATAAGCCTATAGGGTTCAACTGTGTCCCTGTTGAAGTTTGTCTCTGTCTGTGCATCCTGCAGTGACTGAGATGTTGGTCAATGTCCTGAGTATCTGCTCTGACGACGAACTCATGAATGACGGGGAGGAGATTTTCGATGGTAAGAAACACTCAACACATTAAAGTCATGATTCAAACCTATTTTAATGTTAATATGTTTTGGCAATTTATTTCTATGCCTCCGTGCCGGTGATAGCAGTGACTGGAGGCGTTATGATTTTGGGTTGTCTGTCCGTCCTGTTCTCATGAGCCCGATATCTCAAGAATGCCTTGAGGTTTTTTTTTTTTTTTTCAAATTTGGTACGAACATCCGCAGATTTTGGTGGTCAAAGGTCAGTTAGACCTCATCTATCTCATTCTTGTGATTGCGATATCTCAAGGACACCTTGAGGATTTTTATTTTTTTATTTTTTTAATTTGGCACAAACATCCACTTGGACTCAAGACTGGACTGATTAGAATTTAGTGGTCAAACGTCAAAGGTCAAGATCACATCACAAAACATGTTTTTGGCCATAACTCAAGAATTCATGAGCTAATATGACAAAAAAGAATAAAATGATGAAGTAATGACATTTTATATCCAGAGGTTAAAGGTCAACATCATTGTGACATCATAATTTTCTGCAAAAACACTTCTCTGGCCATTAATCAACATCAGAAATAGAAGTGGAGACATTTGGTCAGATACTGAATTGGTGACACTAATCGTGAAACTGTGCTGATTGTAGAGATCAGGGGGAAAATGTGTCTAAAGCATGCATGTCTTCATAGCAATGGATGTAAACTGTAACTACAACTTGACTAGTTCGAGGAGGCATACAACCACAAGGCAGTAATTATAGTTTGTATGATGACAATAAATCACATTAATGAGTTAGTGTTTGACTCTTTTCCAGCCAGTGCAGCAGCAGCTAGGAAAGAGGTGATCAAAAACAAGATTCGAGCCATTGGGAAGATGGCTAAAATGTTCTCTGTTCTACGGTGGGTCGAGTTCTGGTTGTACATACTCTATGAGTGAGTGTGTATGTGTGTGTGTGTGTGTGTGTGTTTGTGTGTGTGTGTGTGTGTGTGTGTGCAGTATTCCTATAAATGCTATATTTCCTGAAACTTTTGCAGACATTAATCAGAAGTCACCAGATTGTCATTTTTAGCATTCAGTGTTTTAGCCCGCAAGCATATTTTTGTCGGTTTGTCAGTATGTTTGCAGGTGCACAATGAGGGGAAGTGTGTAATTCTCTGTTATTTTCTCTTTGTATCCACACACACCTGTCACACACACACACACACACACACACACACACGCCATCTCTGTCTGCCTCTCAGGGAGGAGAGTGAGAACGTGTTGACCCTGAAGGGACTGACCCCTACAGGCATGCTTCCCAGCGGAGTGCTGTCTGGGGGCAAACAGACCTTGCAGAGCGGTGAGTGTTTAACACACTTGTACACACGCACTCTCAAACGTAACCTTGGACATGCCTTAAAAAAACACACTATAACACACACAAGTGCACACAGACAGTTTCAATATCTGCTTTGGACCATCCTCCGGTTCCTTCCTGCCCTCTTTTCCTCCTCTTCTCTTCCTCTGCTCTTCTCCTCTCATCCCTCTGCCTCACTGACTAGCTCACTCTCTCCACCTCACCTCACCGGCGCTGAGGATACTCACAGCCTGCTGGTTGTGTGTTTGTGTGTGAGTGTGTGAAAGAAAGAGAGTTAAAGAATAAAAGAAAGAACAGGCAACCAAAGCATGTGTGTGAGGTGTGTGTCAGCTAACAGCAGCTACTGCTAACACCCGGTGCCCTCTGAACCTGCCATGGCCTCAGTGCTGCTCTGAGGGCCTCACATGACTAAAGCCTGAAACATGTCTCTGAATCAGCAAATTTGCAAGCGTCATGCGTCACATGTCTGCCAAGAAAGAGTGCACATAAATTTAATGTATAGAACAGGGGCCTAGACTATGTTGGATTTAGCAGTGTGTGGAAAAAAGAAGTGTGTAAAAAGTAGATGCTATGTTTTATTTATTCATTTAATTTATCGTTTTCATGAGAAGTAGGCTGGAAATGTGGGGTGGGAGACAAAGCAGAAAACTTAAGGTTTAAATGCTGCACCCCTAGGCCGTCATGATGCTGTTAATTGAATTAAGGAGGTCATGCAAATATTTGCATGGATATACCTCACTGCAAGTTACTCCGGGGACACACTGCCTGCGTGAGCAGCATGGGAGCGTGGCAGAACATGTTTGTGGTTTTTTTTTTCTGTGTTCATGTTATCCAGATCCATCCAGAGAAATGGAGGCTCAGATTTTTTTTGCGTGACGCACATGGTTTTCAGCAAATAGCTGAACATTAACATTAACATGAAGTTTCAATTATCTCACTGACTTTATACCTCCCTTTACTGCAGTTTCAAAGTCTCTACAGACGTGTAGAAATACAAGTGTGTCTGTTTCACTGAACATTTCCGGTTTCTGTTTCAAAATAAAAGCCCACTGACAACATTTCTGTCGACAGAATCCCTTCACTTATTGACACAAGGATTTTTATTGTGAAATATCTGCAGAAAAGTGTTGTTGATAATGCAGGAGCTGCATGGCTTCATAAATGAGTGGAGTATGTTCTTATAATTGTGGTAATACAGTAGTTACAGCAGCAGGCAGCTCTGCAGCAGTGTCGCCTCAACAGCGCTGCCAGTGTGAACACCATAAGTGAGCATGCTGCAGCAGTTCGGAGAGGTTGCCATCACACACACTGCTCACACAGGCAGTGTGTCCCTGGCGTTACTCTTCTACTCATCTCCTTAAATTTTCTGTGTTCATTCTTTTGTGATAAAATAGTTTTTTTTCTTTCTTTCTTACCAACTCAACCAGTTGATAAATATTTTGGGATTAGCATTTTTTCCCCTTACATTTCAATGAGATTTTCATCCAGTCGCCCTCTCTTGCGTCCTTAAGCCGAAACATTTACACACGACTACACAGACGCATGTTTCAGCCTTCACTCCTTTCTTCTTCTCCTCCTTCTTTCTTTGTACTTCATCTACTCTCTCGACTCTGTCATGTTCTCTCTCTTCCTGTCCTACTCTCTTTCTCTTCTTCTTTTCTCCTTAATCATCCTTCAGCTACCATTGAGGCCATTGAAGCCATCGAGACAGTTAAGGATGCTGAAGGTAAAATCCCACTCATTTCACTGTGTGTGTGTTGTGTGTGCGCACATGTGTGCGCCGTGTGTGTGTGTGTGTGTGTGTGTATGTGTGTGTGTGCAAGCATGGCTGCGCTCTCAGCCACCCATGCTCATAAGGTCATAGATTTTCCTTACCCACGATGCACTGAGCTCTTCTAACCACATCAGCGCTCACGACAAAGCCTTAAAGCGTTGCACCCTGAAGCCACCGCATTAAATCACACGAAACATGCACATACTTTTCTTTTTCCTTCTCTTGGGAAACAGGAAACAGCACTGCACCTTCTCTGCCAACACACAAACATTTATTTACATCCTATTCAGCACACATCGCACACAACTTTGTCTCACACACACAAGAAGAGCGGGGCTGTGGGTGGGAGTGGGTGTTGTGAAGATTGGCAGGGTCAGTCTTATAGTCTGCAGTGTGTTACTGTGTTTTCTTTATATTTCTTAGGTGCTGTAGTTCTGTAGAAGATAAACATGCAGCCAATCTGTTTCTTGACAAGCAGAACAGGAGTCATCAGTGATCATACAAATAAATTAAATGTTAAGGGAATATTTCTATTGATTTTACAAAACAAACCTTCAAACTTCTGTGTTAAAACTCAGCTTTTCCCTGGGCTTTTGACCATATCCCATGGCCTTCTTTAGTCACATGACCTAAGCAGCGCGCTTCAGTCACGCGTTACAGCTTCTGTACTGAGCTCCTGTGACGACTCCTCTGACTGAAGCCAGAACAGGTCTGCTCCTGAACAGATTGTGATCATGGTTTTGGTGTTTAGTGTATTATAGACTGTGTACACAAGCTTTGTTAGAACTGCATGCTTTCATCAACTGTAGTCTTTTGTGTTTGTAACTTTTGTGCTGTCCTAGACTACAGTCCATAATTTGTTCCAGCAAATAAATTATGGGTGTCTTTTGTGTTATGGGTTTTTTTTGTTTGGTTTTTTTGGTTATGTAATATGATTTGTAGCTGGGTGTTAGGTGTCCGCTGTGTAGCACAGTGGCATATTAGTGTGCAGCTGCATGTGTGCAAAGATAATATGGCAGTAGTTGTTGTTCAAAAGTGGCAGCGATCTCTGCAGACAGACCTCCTCATCAGTGCAGGAGCATCTGTCAACACAGAGACCGCAGTTCAGCTCTCAAAGCTTCAGGTTGGAGGGATTTTATTCATTTTAGTGAAATTAATTTTGACGAACATTATAAGTAGTAACCATATTTGTTCTGCTTTTATTTGGTCCAATTTGAGTCTATTGTTAAGGGGCACTCAAGCAGTTTAGTATTCCCAAAGTATGCAAAAGAAACAGATTTGAGTAGTTTATAAAAAAAAAAAAGTATGGTTAAAATTAAAGCAATAGAGCTGGACATATCCTGATTTATATTCCCTAGTTTTGGTACAACTCCAAAAAGAACTAGTTCCTATTTTTCCCATGATGTAACAGAAAGCATCTTTTTAGACCTTTTCACAAAGAGATCACAATATAGGGCTGCAACAGAGTCCCTTTCTTTACGCTGCCTTTGCATTTTTTTACATAACCAAAAGAGGCTCTACTGGTGGCATGTTCAAAACAGCATAACATGGCAATAACAATCAGTTACTGTCCCTGCTTTATGGCAACTGATCTCACCCTTTGCTTGGAGAGTGAGGAACTTTTTTGAGTTAGCTGCTAACTGCTATTAGCTGCATTTTAAATCTCCCACAGTGGGTTTTATGCATAACATGTTGACAACTTGGTCCCCCGATTTCATGATCATACCTTTTAAGTAGAATGGTGAGGTGGCATAAAAGCGTGATAGTCCCACCTTTAGCAGGATGTGTAAAATATTTCCAGTGCATACTTTTGGTAAAGGGATAGTTTGACAATTTGTATTTTGTTTGTGCACTGTTCACAAATGGAAATGTAAAGCGAGTGCCTTCATGGGAGGTCACTCTGCCAAGAAGTATTTCCAGCATGTAACTTTATAAGACCAAAAATGTGTGGGTTTTTTAAATGGATCAAACAAATGTAATACAATGTGTTAATTTGTGAACCTTAGAGGTGCTTGTAGGCAGATTTTAGCCTTGATGCTAAGCTAAGCTAAGCTAATGGCCTTCTGCCACTTGCTTTGCCTGAACCATACAGACATGAACAATGTGTCAATGTTCTCATGTAACTTTTTGTAAATAAGAATATTTCCCAAAAATGTTAAAGTATTCCTCAATACATTTTTTGTGTCCAAGCCAAGATAACCTCGATGGAATTATAAACTGACCTGCATGTGTACAGTCTGCAAAGTGCCCCTTTAAGGAATTATTTCTATTTCACCAGCACATTATTCATTAAATTTGTTGAGCAAAAGGAATTGAGACAAAGCTGAGGTCCATTATCAAAAAAAGACAAATTTTAAACCAATCTTAAAATATGGCCAACTTAGAATTTAACTTCAAAAGAGTCGGCCTGACAGATATGTAAAACCTGACACCCAACTTTTGTCCTTACCTTTAATTTTTTTACTCATTGGTTACAAAATGTAAAGGGAAAGTGGTAACCTCGAAAACAAACAGCTGACTGTTAAAGAAAGTCTTAAAGGTGTCAAAATATGTTTTAAGGACTTATGAACGACCGCTTCTGTGCAGCTGTGCTTTGTTCCATACTCTGTGTCTCATAATGGCTTATCTACCAGGTGTCTCAGACTACTGATCTAGGATCAATGGCCAACTCGCACTGACTGTCACATTCACTGTGAGCCATGAGGTCAAACTAATCCTAGCTCAGCATTCAGACAATAGATGAACACTTGCCAATGTGCGTAGATATTGGTGTACGAACTCTGCACATGTGCATATATGACAGAATCCTGTCCATCCAAACCCAAAATGCCCCTCTGCTAAAGGAGCGCAATTAGGGTCGAAATTATTGAAATTCTGGTGTGCTCAAACGAAAGCATTGAAAAGATTACTTAAACCAAACCGACTGCTTTGGAATTGTATGCACATTCTCATAAATGACTAAAATGGGGTTTGGAATCTTCAATCCATTTCAGCGCTCTGAATATTTCCCTCAAAGCACCCAGGGGTTTGGATACACAAGATTCTACTTAATGTCTTGTGAAATATTAATTCTGTGTGCATGTATGTATGTTTGTGCGTGTCTGCGTGTGTGTGTGTGTGTGTATGTACGCCTGCCTATCTCCGCAGCCATCCGAGGCTTCTCCCCGCAGCATCGGATCAGCAGTTTCGAAGAGGCCAAAGGTCTGGATCGGATCAACGAAAGAATGCCTCCGCGGCGCGATGCCGTCAACAGCGTGGGCCTGTCAATGGGCCGCATGAACATGGGAGAGCCCAATGGGACCGACAGCAACAGCAATATACAGTGATGGACACACACTCCCACATGCCCAGACACATACCTGCAGTTACAACAACTCTGATATGGTACCATATTTATAGATACGTGTACATAGGCATATATACACAAGAAAAACGCACCACACAGACACAGTATTACACACACTCAATGGGCTACATCTCACACACACACACACACACACAATTATCTACCCCATTCCCGTTGCCCTCAGCTGTATGTAAAGGCATGAGCATACCTGGACTTTACCACCAAAGGCTGAGTCTCTTTCACTGAACTGATGGGCCCTATCTAAAGAACTACAACTCCCATGTACCTGCAAAACAACAGGAGAAAAACTATAAAAACACTCCCCATGCAAAACAGCAGGAGCTGCTGTTCACCGTGTATGTTGGGGATCACCAGTGGGTTGACAGTGTCAGCATGACGTGGCTGTGTCAGTGGCGTGTGTTGTGTCAGGCGGAGTCACATGTTTGCGTGGGGGGTTGGGCGGGGGGGAGGCAATCGGGAGCGGCGGGCGTTACAGATGTGTATGCTTCTTTTTCCTGTTTGCAAACAAGGAACGGAGCCAAACTTGTGATAGGTTTTATAGAGTTGTGGATATGCCTGCCTGCGTGCGTGCACATGCTTCAACATGTAAATGTCCGTGCGGTTCTATTTGAAAATGTGTTTGCATACACTAGCTGATCTCGGCGTCAGCCAGCGAGAAAATTTTTGATGTGTGGTGTCTGTTGCCAAGACATGTGTGGAGATAATCTCAGCTGCAGTCTAATCTGAGCCCTCGCTGTCCTTTTTCTTCTCGGGAGAAGATTCCCGTTTGCTTTTGTAGCACTACACTGTACCCAACCTCCACTTGAAGTCAGGTGGAGACCCTCTACCCTCCAAAAAAAATTTAAAAAACCTGTGGTCCCAGGGCAGTTAGCTCTTCGGAAAGGCTTAAAACTAGGCCCGGATCAGATTTGAGGCAAGTGTTTCTCCCCTCCTGTTGTGTGTAAATAAGTTACATAGAGAGGTTTTATTGCACATGTGATGAACATGGTCACGAGATGCAAGATGCAGTATAGCGGACGTAGGATGCTTTATGTATGCGAGGGAGCCGGGGGGAGTTGAAATGTGAAGTCATACTCTATTTATTCTTTCTACATCCTCCTTTCTTCCCGTGTTGCTGTCTGCTACCACACAGCAATGATGGCCGGGAATCTCTGGCCTAATAAGTAGGAAATAATATTTCACAGAGGAAACAGACTCTTCTGGTTAAGGCAGCAGCCAAGACAAGAAGAAGTCAGAAGAAAAGGTCTTTGTAAAGCATTTATATTAACGCATCAGTGCATGCAGAGTTAAGTTCTTTGATAATAATGTGAAGATTATATTTGTGCTCTGTGTTTCACTATGGTAGGATTTTTTTTCTTTTCGTTTTCTGACCTAATATAAATGAACTGAGGAGTAATGAATTATTTATTTTGTACATAACGTTAATTTATTTTTTTGTATTCATTTTGGGTTATATTTTTGTTTGGTTTTTTCATGTTTTTTTTTTCACAACCTGTGTTTCTGGTTTCTTTCGACGCTGTACAGAATGACAGTACGCTTCTATTCAAAGTGTCAAGTCCACGTTCTCTCCTCTCTTCTTTGTCGGTGTACAGGAGTTGTTTTTAACGATAAATATGAATAACGATAAACAAATATTAAACTAGCATTGATGAATGACCATACTATATACAGAGGCACAGGCATTCAGGCAGCCAAAAGCATGATTGCATGGTTAAAATTTGCGCTGTTTAAAGCAAAAAGCAGAAAGACACATTTTAACAGAAGAGCCGGTGTGTTGCTGTCACAATTTAAAGGAAAAAAGTGTACTCTCTCTGATCATAATTCTTGATGATTCCTCTTGTTATTTGATGATATTTATGATTCTATGATTATTATGATTCTATTTATTATGGACATTATTCTTAATATTTAAGCTCTCTCTCTCTGCTGGTTGCTCTTCATGTTGCGTTGCTCCTTGGTTGATCTTGTTGTGCTTCTTTGGGAGAGGTGAACCCCCCTGGGAGACCCTGTGCCATAGAAATTGTGCCACGGTTCTTTCTCTCTTTCTCTCTTTCTCTCTTTCTCTCTTTCTCTCTCACACACACACTGTTTCTCAATCTCTCTCTCTTTTACTCTGTCTCTCTTTCTTTCTGCTCTCTTTCTGTTTTGACTCCCCAGTCACTAACACTGTAAGCATGCCCCATGGGACGATCCACTTTTTTACTCTTGAATAAAATATGCATGAACCTTTGATATGGATACTGAGCCTTTATTTTATTACCACTGAGCACAGATACAAATGTAAAAGAACCGCCCTGATGTTATAGTGAGGAATGTTTGATCAAAGCCAGTCAAACTGACTGGACCTGTTATATGGTTGCCAAAATACAGAAGAACATGTTTGTAAAAAAAGAGAAAAGGATAATCTTGTTTAGCAAAATTTAGAAATCCTCTTGTGACCCCTTTACTTGACCACTTGTGGGGTTCAGACCCCCAGCTTGGGAACCGCTGCAAACAGCTGCTGGTTGTGGTTCGGCATGACACACTGAAGAGATTCCAGATCGAGGAGTGTCCATTGCAGCTGAGAGGGAGCGACTTTCTCTTTCATTATGTGGTTTCATTGGAAGGTGAAACTGAGCCACATGACATATATTGTACAGGAGTGGCAGGAAACACCTGAAGGGATGCTTTTATCTGAGCATGAGGGGTCATCAAATGGTTGTATTAGTGTGATTAAATAGGTTTTATGCTTAAAATTACCCAGCATAATGTCATATGCACCTAAAAAAATCCTGATAAAGCCACCAACCAAAATCTTAAAAATAAAAAAGGAGGTATTAAATAATCACATTTTTTATTTAGCAATCAATTACATTTTCTATAAACTGTATCTCCATACATGTATTTAAATCCAGGTTAAGAATACATTTGTTTAATTTTATTTAAATGTATCAGATTCCTCTTGCAGAAATCCACCCAAATTTAGTCTATATAAACATCAGAATCGCCTTTCAAGAAGTTCTAGTTGCGTGTAATAGCATAATGTAAATTCCTCTTTCTGTGGTTATTATGTCCCAAGTTATGACCAAAGACATGACCTCAGTCTCCTTTTGGCCTTTTGTGGTCAACTAGGAGACTACTGCTGTGGCCAGCGTGGTGAAGTGGAGAAACATAACGCATAGTTAACATAATGGATAAACTGTTGTTTGTTATATGCAATATTACAATGTTTGAAACAGGTATCATTAGCAAAAAGTAATAGATAAATGGTGAAGACCTAAAAGTACGGTTAGTTAATGGAAAAATAGTTAAAGTAGGTCATGTTAGTTAGCATTTGCTAAAGGTGATGGATAAATGGTTGAAATGGTTAGCTTATCTGATGGATAAACTTTTGAAATAGTTAACCTTAGCCAAATATTGTCAATGAATGATTGAAATAGTTAGCTCAAAGTGATAAATAGATAGTTTAAAGAGCTAAATATTATGAATAAATGGTTAAAGTAGTTAAAGTAGCTAAATATGATACATGAATGCTTAAAATAGCTAGCTAAAAATGTGGATAAATGGTTAAAATGGTTAGCTAAATGTGGATAAATGGTTAATAGCTAGCTAAAAATGTGGATAAATGGTTAAAATAGTTAAATGTTGTGGATAAATGGTTAAGATAGTTTGCTAATTTTGATGTATAAATGGTTGAAATAACTAAAAGTGATAGAATAGGGGAAAAAGCAGTTTCACATTACAAATCATGTATTTTTCTGCCTCTTGTTGACGTGTCGCTGCAAATGTGGATCACTTTTTTTCCAAAAAACTTTCCAGACATCCAGACATTAAGTTTCTCGTTACAAATCAATGTAACTGTGGCTCTGCTCTTTACAGATGCACTTCTGACAATGGCGGCTGACACATTAACGTGAAAACGTGAATGGCCTCTATCTGAAAACAGATGAGAGGACCGGCTCCCTATGTCGATATAAAACGGCTCATTTTAAGGTAAGGAAAACACAGCCATTCTTATTTCCAGGTGATTATACAAGAAAGTACACTAATGTTATATTACATTTCTGCCAATATATCCCCCTAAACTCCACACACTGGACCCGTAAATTTAGCCTGTAAGGGGCTGTGGGGGTACGTCAGACAGAAAGGGATGGGAACCCCTGGTCTAAAACACATATCATTTAATCTCAACGATAGCTCTGGTTCAATTCATCCTCACCATGTATCCCAGGCTGGTTAGACCATCCTGATATTGTGAGCTCAACAGTGTGTTTCTATCTCTGAATCAGTCTGGACTTTCTGCCTCCTCACTTGTAATGAGTGGGAGCACTCGCACAAATATGTTTTCAGTTATACAGTAACGGTCTAAAAAATACAATCTATTTATATTTACCATTTGTATGTGATTTGTATGTCGTCAACAACAATCCCCATGATGTTTTTGCAATACACTGGCGTTGCCAGCATACTTTTGCATTTCTCATTCAGCAACCTGCTGCCTCTGGACTGCTGAATACCAGCTGGCAGCCTCCTCTTTGTTGGTCCAAAGCATTGTGAACACAGATCTGCATGGCTGTGATCCCCAGCTTTGCGGCCCCTCATATCTGCTCCTCTGTCAGGGCAAACAGAGGCAAAACAACAATGAACATGGAATTGTACTGGGGAATGTCTTTTTTTTTTAATCACCAACGGAGCCAGTTTGTAAATCAAGCTTTTGTCAAATCCAGTCATACAAATGGCAAAAAAGTATTTTCCTCCAAGAAACTCTGCAAGTGCATCCTCTTGTCCTTGTTTAATTGTTGTGATTGACTCTATGAGTGAATTAAATTTCTTATCGCTTTGTTTACTCTACTAACATTAGAGTTAGAGCTTGTTGCTGCACGAGCCGCCATAAATGTTTTGAAAGCAGTGGCCTGCATGCTACCTCTTCAGCCGCAGCACAGTCCCTGGCCTTGACTGAGGGAAAATTATTTTAGAAGAGTTTTGTTTCATCCCACCAGAAGGCTTCCAGTGACTTTGGCAAAGACCAGCATGCTGCTCTGAAGGCTCATATTGACCCACATATTTTATGTTGGTCTTTACCCATTTATCCCCATCTGCAGTTTTTTACTTTGATATACAAATGACTGTAAACTTGAGTCAAAATGTGTTGTTGTTACAAAAATATTAATAGATTTACAGTGAGAACTTCCTCTTTCAAGAACATTTTCCCCTAATCTCTGTTCCCTTCCACTCCCTCTCTTCACCCTGATTTTTGGGTAGCACGGAAATACAGGCAGAGAACAGTAATCGAAAGTGAAAGTGTTGGATGATGACTAAAGGAGGCGGAGGGAGCCTGAGAGGAGTGGCAGAGGGAGAACAGAAGACGAAGAAAATCTCTTTAGTGTGGATCAGAGCAAACACGCCGAGGTGAGTCCCTCCATACATTCTTATGTGATTTTAAAATGCACTTTTGATGGAGTTAGACTAAGTGTGCCCTGCTAGAGTAGACGTTTTCCCATCATCACTGACAGTTATCAGCTTGTGTGTTTTCTGGTAAACTTTCTTTTTCTGTTTCCTGTTCTCACCGCTTTCAAACTGTCTCATCAATTTTACTGCCAACGTGTGTGGGGTACATTTTGTACATTGCCTCATCTTGGCTCCATTGCATTTGGGTGTACTAGAATGGACTTTGAATAGATTCAGCGGTGTGGGAGTTTAACTTGTAAAATGTTACTATTGATGGGCAGAAAACACACATCGTGTACATATAGTTTTTGAGTAAATTGTAAAAAAAAAAAAAAAAAAAAAGAGAGAGAGATTGTCAATTTGTCTTTGATACAGCAAGTTTTTTATACAGCCCCATCAGGGAACAATTATTGAGTCTAGACATTTTGATAGGAGGTAACATCATCGTAAACACACACATACTGTATAAATTAATGTACACAGATGCATAGGCATAATCTCTCTGGCTCTAGATGCTTAAATGGGTTTCAAAGGTAGACTAAAATGAATTAGTTGTCTCTTCTGTACACTGAAACTTCAGGCAAGTTCAGAGTCAAGCCACACCTGTGTCAATGATGATCCAGCACCCGTGTGTTTATTAAGACATGATGGAAAAATAAACATAGTGAAACTTGATGTCACTGAGCTATGTCTGAAACATGTGCCTCACAAGACAGGTTTCCTCCTGCAGAGAGTTGAGAAACCCTGTTGTTTCAGAATAAAGACAGAGGTGGAGCAGGAGGTGGTCAGCTCGAGCCCCAAACCTTTCCTCAAAATCCCAGAAGGGGTTGGCATGGTTAAAAATGAGTCATGCTTGTTGTTCGTTTTGGAATGGTTTAAAAAGGATTAAGGCTTTTAGAACAGATAGATACAAAATAAAATGTAGGCTCGACAGAATGGAAGACAGAATTTTTTTCCTTGAAAACTGTCATTTTTTTCCAAGTGATTTTTAGGCATTCAGTTATCAAAAATGACTTGAAAATAGTGTGTATAGCTGCTGTAAATGGGAACAACATTAGCAGTGGGGGACCAGGCACCCAGACGCCCCCTAATTTGGGTTTAGCCCCAAGTATTTACAACATCTGGCTCCTCCCCTGAATAAAAGCATATGTTACGACTAAGTGCGTCCTTCTAAAAATCCCAGTTTACTGCTTTGGATACACTTGTTCATGTTTACTGAGTGCAGTGAGCATATTACAGTTTGTAACAGTGTTTGAGGTTATTAAGGCCAAATGATAATTTCAATGTAATGTTTTTCCCTTGTTAAGTGAGTACCTTCAATGTCAAAAATGAAGGTTAAAGATTACTTTTAACACAGCTATATTTTTCCCTCCATTTGTATATCAGTTACTCACTGCATGTTTTTTGAAGAATCTCCCTAAGAAAGATTAATCTTAATGGACTGAAGTTTGAATTGAGGACCATGCCTAACAACAGCAAAACTAAACTGAACTTGTTCAATATAATCCAAGTCTCATTTTCCAGTCGTTTGCTCAGTACTTTCCAAACTGCCTGAGCATGCGCTTACAAATGAGCTCCGTTTTTTGGGTTATTCGTTCACCGTGGAGGCATGTGAGAAAAAAAAGTTTTCCTCACAAATTCAAGGTAACACGCAGTGAGTATACAAATGGTAATTTTAAAGGTAAAGTATTCCTTCAACTACCACATAGTTGAGATTTCAATGGTTTTCTGAGTGACCTGACTGCAGATTGATACATGTGGTTTTATAGACGCACTACCTGATGCTCGGTAATTGTCCCCTGACAGATGCAGTGCCTCCAAGAGCAGGACGCTCTCATCATCCCTAAGCCTCGTGGGACTTTGCCTAAGGTGTGTGCTGTGGTGCTGGCTGCCATGACAATAGGGGGCACAGTGTTTCTGTCTCCTGAAAGGTTATTTGGATGGATTGCCATGGTAATACTAATCCTGACCCTCGGTCCCCTGCTACACGGACTCTGTCTGCTAGCAGAGGAGATGCTTTATCATTCAGACACAAGGTGAGAGAAAAGATGTGGGTGTGTTTGTGTGCGTTACAGTCGGTTGGAGTACGAGCAGAGACAGCATGTTCAGTGGCATTTTTGTATTTAGAAAAAGAAAAGAAAAATAAGGGGTTGTGTTTTTCCTTTATAATTGCTTAATCCTTTGAAATCTGAGCAAATTGGTTTGATTTATTTCAAATATGTGGGCAAAGGGCTACAAGCAACACAATAAGACATGGTTCAAAAAGAAGAAGTTTGTAAAAAAAAAAAAAAAGTCAAAGTCAAAGTCAAAGTCAGCTTTATTGTCAATTCTGCAGTATGTACAAGACAAACAGAGGATTGAAATTGCGTTACTCTCAACTCTCTGTGACAGAGAGTAGACATAAATATATATATATTTAAAAAGAGATAAATAAAAACTGTACAATACAAACAATGACACATTAAAAAAATAGACAAGGCAAAGTTATAGTAGTGAGAAGAAGAAGAAGAAGGAAAAGAAGTTACAAAACAATTACCTGAACATATGTACCCAAAAAAGGTAAAACATAAAAAAACAAAAACATGAAAATTATCTTTTTTAAAAAAAAAAAAAAAAAAAATAATGTTATATAAAAAAAATAAAATAAATATTATTTATTTAGTATATTTTGTCATTCTTTAACATAACTTTAATTATGAAATTACAATAATTACAAATCTAGTTTTGGGGACATTTTCTTCTAATTCTTGGATAAGTTTCTAATAATTCCTCATTTAAAATATATATATAAATATATATATATATATATATATATAATTTTTTTTTTTTGGGGGGGGGGGTATTTTTCTCTCCTCACATTCACATTTTGATTATTTCCTGTGAGACCTTTCTTACCAAGCTGGTCATTGTGCCCCCCTCCCCCTATATTTTTGAAAGAAAAAACAGTTCGCATGGGTTTCAGAGGGTTAAATAGCTTGTCAAAGGCGTCTGAATGCAGCACAAGAAAAATGATTTCAATCCAGGTTTCAAAGGATTAAAAGACACTCTAATCAATATTTTTATATCAACAATGTATCAAATCTGAAAGATGCCGCTCATACTGACAAACACAATGAGGACTCTCAGATTGTCTTTAGCTCTACAAAGCATTTTAGGTTCTTTCAGCTCAGTGTTTTAGTTTTACAGCCTGCAGCTTTACTGTCTCGATTCACTCTCACTGCTCTCATTAGCGTCAATTTCAGCCACATGCTGTTTTTGTCAGAGAACTTACAAAAACCTACTGCACACCACCTATTGTTTTAATCTCTCTAAATTAATAAAACGTTTAATTGAAGTGAGCATACACCAGTACAACAGTGACACCACACAGACACAGTAACGGGGACAACAATGTCCTCTCTATTTTTACCAGGTACCGAGGCCGAGGGCTTCTGAGCGACGTGCTGCCAGCCTGTGGTTTCGGGGGAAAGACCCTGCTGGCTGCGGGGCTGGCAGGCCTTCTGCTCTACCTGGCTGGAAATCCTCTGCCACACAACGGCCAATGCTGGAAACTCCTAATCCTGGCCTCGGTTCTTTACGCACTGTTCAAAAGCCTTGGACTCCTGGTGAGGTCCACACCTGACACACAAACACCACTGTCTTTGTTTTTCTGGGGCATCTGGCTTTATTTTCCACGGCAGTGCATACACAAAAAAAGTAAAAGTGCACGTGCGCTCCTTCTTAAAGCACCCAGATATCTTGCCAAGTTTGATTGTTTTTCTGTCCATCGGGGCTGCCGTTAGTTTACTTTCATTTTGAAATTTAGGTAAACCTTGACTGTCATGCAAAACAGTTAAAGATCTAAAACACAAAAGCATGTTTTGGTAATTCATTGTAAAGTAATTCTTAGTTTACAGGCTACAGTATACAAAAATAGTTGTACAGCTCTTTAACCCAAGCAAATCGTCTGGATTTCTTTCAAAAACAAAGATCAAAATCAAGACAATACTCGAAAACAATGTCTTTACAAATAAAGGTTATATGTGCCTCTTGTCCTGGACATCTGGACTGACAGCACCAAGGGGATCTTTCTGTCTTTTTTCACAATTCTAATTAATTCATGTAATTGATTGTATCAGAGAGGTCATCATCTGAGAGCTTATTGAATTATTACAGATCAGAGCTCCACAGTAGGAGTGAAAAAGCTCAGTTTTAGCACTGACTACACTTCAGACAGGGCAGTCTCTATGTATAAACACTTCCTGAAGCATCAGTTGATTGTAATATGTCATGATATGGCATTTCTGGAGTAAAAATAGGCTCAAAATATGTCTACAACAGCAAGAATGACCACAGCACTCACACTGTCAACAAATAGTTGCTGTATGAATCTGAACGAAGCTCTCTTTTCCCTCAGACTCCTTATAGAAACTGGCAGCATTTTAGATTCAAATCCAACTCGAGCTCGGGTATAGCTGTAGCTGCTTTTGCACTGAATAATATCTAAAAATATATTCGTCCCACAGAGTAGAGGGCAGCTCGGGTGCAGGGATGCCCTTTTCTTCTCTTGCCGCACACGTTCCCATAGGTGTGAGCAGGGGTGAGGTGTTGCGACATCCCTCTGGCTGTTTCTTTGCAGGGTCCGTCGGAGGTGGAGGTGTCAGACATCTGCGAGGGGAGGAAGATGAATGTGGCCCACGGCCTGGCCTGGTCCTTCTACCTGGGCTACCTGCGACTAGTGCTGCCATGTCAGTAACATCAAAACACACACCTCCTTATGTTTCAGATTAGACACTATCATTTAAAAATATCAGTTAGTGGACTTCACTTTGAACAACATAACCAATTTAATTGGATATACTGTACATGTCTGTTTTTAAAGGGACAGTTTATCCCCAAATCAAAAATACATACTTACCTTATCTTCCTCTTGACTCGATTGTTTTGATGTGCAGATATCAGTGGTAGAGTTATCTACCTTCTCTTGAATATAATGGACCTTGATGGCACTCGGCTTGTGGTGCACAAAGCACCAAAAGAATACATTTGAAAAAGTCAACAGCGATGTCTATTTCCAGAAATCATGACACGGTTACTCAAGCTAATCCACAGACTTTGTCATGAGCAGATTCATGTTGGAACTATTTTCTTTCTACCACCAACTGTATCACTGCGCAGAAGAAGGAGTGTATCGACTCATGGATAAGAGGCTTGTGCTCGTGAGATGTAAACAATAATGACGTGCTCCTTGGCTGAGCTGTAACATTCGCTAGCTTAGTGGTCCTCATGGATGTATAAAGAAAACTGGATACAGTGTTGATGGTGGGACCCTGTTCATTCCGATGAAAGATGCTAAGTGGCATCTGAAGCCAGAAAAGCTCCATTTCAGCGGTAAAAAATTATCTGGATGATACTGCTGCTTACATAGAGAAATAGAGACTTGTAACGGCCAAGCCAGCTACTTGTGATTTAGTGCTCTGCTCACTTGAATACATTTAAATGATTTCATCTTCTGGCTCTTCTAGACTTTAGAAATGTCATCGGATCTGATTGGATCAAATCCTGATATTAAAATGAGTCATTTTGCGGGGGTTGTGGTGCTCAAAAAATGTATCCACTGATATACAAATGTCTCTTTCCCGATGCAAGTCAATGGGGCCTTATTGCATCGCATTAAAGCATTAAAAACCCTGGAGTTGTACCTCCAGTATTTATTTATTTATTTATTGGTTTGAAATACAGAGACAATGCACAGTAATGAACATTACTGTAAATATGCCGGTTTAGCCAAGTTGGCTAATTTTCAACCGTAGTCTCTGGGGCAGGTGACATGAGCACTACAACAATTAAAATGCATTAAAAACAGCACTATGCCTACTTATAAGATACACTGCATACAATACATTACAATACAATACATTACAGCACATGCAATAAAATACAAATGTTTCAGAGAAAATGGTCACACACTCGACCATCTATGAACCATAACTTTAAATTTCCTTTTTAAATTTGGCCACACGAAAATTTGCTACAAAGCCCGGCACACTTCCTAGCGCCTGGTTGTACTAGGTGAGCTAGCAGCACATGTACGCTTCCTTTTGTGCAGTGTGAGGGTTGCCAGGCAGCCACCAATTACATTATATTGAAGAAAAGTCAGACATCTCAACGCCCCATATCTTCAACCCTCAGCAACTCACACCAAAACAATCTAGACTAATAAATAGCGCCACAGTTAAGAGGTAAAATTCATAATTTTGATTTGAGGGTGACCTGCCGTTAGCTGTTATATATGCTACAGCTCAATCAAATATTGATCTTTGGTGATACTTAAGTTGTATTGTCTGTCCTCCGTCATTTAGGGACCTAATTTGGCACCTTGCATAGTGGTGATTCTATAGATCTGAGTGTGGCTTTTTGTGTGTGCGTGTGCCATTCAGGTTTAGAGGCCTCCATCGCAACATTTCGCATCACACATCAGGCTAGCAGAACCTCCTGGGGTCGCGGCTCCAGGAAGCTCCTTATCCTCATACCTCTCAATGCTAACATATCTCACAAGCTGGAGGAAGAAGATGACCACATCCATTTCATTGACAACCTCCCCAACACTGAGATAGACAGGGCAGGAGTCCGGGGGCGGGTCTACAAGCACAGCGTCTACAGCGTATTGAATGAGCAGGGGAAGGTAGGTGGAGCTGTGAAACAACTGTTACAGATTATTATGCCGGTAGATTTAAATGATAATATACAGACCTCCAGTCCGTCTCGAACCTGTGTACCTTTATTGTTTTCAGTTGTAGATCCTAAATTTAATAGCAAACTGATGAAGTTCACAAATTTAAGCAGATAATCACTCATCTGTAGCAGATTATATTCAGAAATGTCACTCAGGTGCACAGCAAAGATACTCAGTCAACATTAAAAAGGTGATCTGAGAAGCTGCAGTCTGAATGCCACTTAGATACTTGTGCTGTGATTCCACTCAGTGTCTGTCTTATTGCCAGCGTGAGTTGAAAGATTTTAGCATGCTGACATTTTCTCCTTTGATCAGATTTGTAAAGACTGCACAGCTAAAATGCGACGGAGAGAGAGAGTCTCAGTAAAGTGACAGACTCGAGGGGCTGTTTCTGTATATTTTCTTCAGTATCTCATGATAGCACGTCAATGTGCTCCATATTCAATATGTTTGATGTAGTAAATCTAACAGTGATTGTACTCAAAACCACCTCTGTAGTTGAGTCGAGGAAAGGAAGTTTGGGATGCAAGAAAGCAGTCTGAGTTTCACATGAGACCAAAAATAGCCACTTTGAGTATTTCAGAGTGATCACCACACTGATGTTATGGCTGTGTTTTAAAGTTTCAGCCATCACACAGAATAAGGTGATGATGAATGGCTGACTTTTGCCATTGACTGCAGTAAACAGTACTGTACTTAAGTAAAAATTTGAGATACTTGTACTTTGCTGGAGTGTTTCGATTGTAAGCTACTTTATACTTCTACCCCACAACATTTCGAATACATGTTGTATTTATCTGATAACTATGTTAACAGATTAAGGTTTTGAATACAAAAGATGTGATCTTATACATGTAGTTTAGGGTTGAAACTAATCATTTTTTTAATGTAGTAGATAAATCTAATGAGTATTTTCTCAAGTAGCCAAATAAAAAAGTCTTTAAAATGGCAGAAAATAATGATAAATGGCGTTCACAGTGTCTCGAAGGTAACATCTTAATATGCCATGTTTTGTCCGACCATCATTTTGACACCCAAACACATTCATCTCACAATGATATAAAACAAAAGTCATCTCGTTGCACAGGAAGGCTGCAACGAGAGAACTTTAGGAGCTCAATTTAAAAGCATTTAAACAGATTTTTGCTCAATTCTGGTCATGGTGGTTATTATATTATAGAAGCCGAGAACGCCTGTGCTCGCAATTGTTTCTGGAACACCGTTATTTCAAGATCTTATTTTATCGTGATAATTTATCGATTTGTGGATTCTCAATAAAACAAAGGCAGATTTCTTAAGAGAATTAATGAGGACAAAATGACTAGTCATCTTGAAATCATTTGATAATGATGGAAAACTTGTAAAAAAGGTCCCTGGTTTATTTGATCACGGCTGATATTAGCTTTAAAGATCACTGTCATGACCGTCAGGAGGATTCATAACTATCTGACAGGGACTTCTATCTGAATTCTTCAGATAGAAATCTTTAACAGAAAGACCCCATGCAGTTTCTGCCTGTGTTGGACTTTGATTTAAGTATATTCAGATGCGCTGATCAATAATGGGTACTAATCGATGTGACATTTTCATCTTAAATCAGTTACTACAGTTGTCAAGATGGCGTCTATGCTTGCTGGCTTGGTACTCCTGACATCTAAACATAAGTAATGGGAGAAAATTACATTTGTTTTCTTGAAAAAAAAGGTTGATTATCTTGTGATAACAAAGCTTGTTTTCTTGAGATGAGGAAAAAATGTACTTGTGATCTCTAGAAGAGGGCGTTAAAAAATGCAACCATGGCTCTTCTTGGCTTCCATAGTTCATAGTGATTACTGAGTAATTTTGCCAATTTGATAGTTCCTCTCTGCTTATGTTACTTTTACAGTAAATTCATAATTATTACTTGCCAAACCATAATTACCAAAGAGGCTGCTGTTCAGCAAAAGTTTACATTGTACTGATGTAAGTAAAACTTAACACTTTGAGTGCAGAACTTTACTTTTTACTTTACTGTGTTACTTTTAGTAAAGGAAAACATAGGTAGTTTTTCCACCACATAACTTAGTACTATACTTCGTACTAATTTGAGGTACTTGTACTTTAATTGACTACATCCATTCTCTGCTATTTTATGCATCTTGATGGATGAAAAAACAATCATTTTAATCCCTTCACATAATAGATATGATATTGAAGTGGGCAAAAAAATTTGCAAAATAAGTGCTTTTGCTTTGCTTGTACTGAGAGTATATGTCCTCAAAAACACACCCAACAGAGAGCATGTTGTTTTCCTCCATAGCACAGCATGAGCATCACCTGCTGGTTAAACCTGATAACTGACCAGTGGAGAACTGTTTTAGTACAGCACAGTGACAGCACCATCTACATGTGACACATGGTAATCTAACATTTGTGGTGCCAGAGCTCCACAAGCTTTTAAGGGATTATTTGTCTATGTAATGTCTGAGTGTCTGTTTTGTTAATGTGTGTGTGTGTGTGTGTGTGTGTGTGTGTGTGTGTGTGTGTGTGTGTGTGTGTGTGTGTGTGTGTGTGGATGTGTGTGTGTACAGGCCCATGAGTGCGTGGTGGAGTATGCAACGCCTCTGCTGACAATGTACAACATGTCTCAGGAGAGCAGTGCAGGTTTTGGGGAGCCCAAGCGCAGACAGCAGGTCCTGCTCTTCTACAGGACCCTGCAGGACATACTGGAGCACTCGCTGGAGTGTCGCAACCGCTACAAACTCATCCTGCTTAATGGTAGGTAGACAAACAAAGTGTGTGCCAGTGTGTGTGTGTCTGTGCGTGTGTGTGTGTGTGTGTGTGTGTGTGAGTAAACTTTATACACACCTCGGGACAGGAGACAGAGTGCTTTTAGGAGGATTTCAGCTTTTAGCTTATCCGTTTCCCCACAAGGATTGACAATCAGGATTTGTGTATTTATGGATTCTTTTGCATTTGTGTGTTTTTAAAAAAGGTTTTGTTGATACACAGCCACCTCATGCTGCACAGTGTGTCACTGAAATGAAGGATGAAGGTCAGATTATCATTGTTGGGAACTTTTTTCTGGCTGTGGTCCGGTTACCTGTCCCCACATGAACTTTTTGTCTTTGTACTGGCAGTAAAAAACTCAAGCTATAAGAGTTCTAATTATTATTGTTATTAGAAGCAGAATGCTGAAACAAACCACTGATCATGTCGTCTTTGTCTTCGTCTTCTAGATGAGCATGAAGACGACCCTCACTTCCTGTCTAAAGCTATCCTCAGACACCTGCAGCAGCAGGAGAAAGAGGAGTTCTGCCTCACCCCACCTCCTCATCAGGAAATGGATCACCCGCTTGCGAGTACGTCAAGTGCTCCGCCAAGCGCTCCACCTTTGAACAATTACTGGCATAACCCTGAGCCAATGAGCAGGGAGCCTACGCTCATGTTTAGCCTGGAGAAACCTCAGCCTCTAAGAGAACCTGTCGAGAACACTGACTTTTATCAAGGAAAAACATAAACACATGGTGAGACATGAGTGGACTGGTACACCTCTTGACATTTTCTGATTTGTGAACCTCTGAAAAGACTTAGTAGTATCTGCTTGTGTATGAATTCATAGATTTTAAATAAATGCAAACATTTGCTTAGAAAAAAAGAGTTTTATTTTGATTTTTTCCTCAAGGGTTGAGGACCAGTGACAGGTGGTACCAAGATTATAGGTTTGGTTTCAACATTGTGGGGGGTGAGTATTAAACAGGAGGTCGGGGGGCTCTTCCCCAGAAGACAAAAGTGTAAAATACTTAATTTTACTGCAATCTGTTACATTTCTATGCCCAATTTATGATAAATGTCTTGATTTATGTCAAGGATAACACAACAGCAAGTGACAATTCAAAATATAACAGAACATAGTGCAGTAAGGCTCTCAGGTATTCTGTATAACTTTAAAATATTTATTCTTTAGAAAGTTTATTTTCTAAGCCATGATACTTACTACTCATGTGCAACACAACAAAATGATGAAATTAAAAGTTGCAGGTCAGCTTTTCTTATTTAATAATATCCCTGCTGAGTCAACACGCACATGTTGGTAATTTTAAGAAAGAAGTTGTAATAATGTGAGACAGCCTTAATGTTATGTTAATAAAGTCCTAATTTCATGAGAATAAAGTCATAATATTTAAAGAGAAACTCTTCTTACCCTATAGTCTGCTGTGCATTACATTACTTGTCTGCTGATGAGGTAGTATCCGCTTCACAGGGTTTTCCGGTCATGAATTTTCTCGAAAGTTATGAATTTAGAAAAACTGTTTTCAGGCCTGGAAATGTTTTAGAATTAAAGAATGTTCTGGAAAAAGTTTTGAATATATATTATTTCAGCCACTATTTGAAATATGTTCATAAAAAATACTCCAAAAAATATCTACCATTTCACAAAATAAGTTCTGCGCTGCCTGACCATTGATTGGATCTCCATTTTTCTAGCCCCCCAAAAAGAGGCGCAGCCTTGATGTTTTGCAAATTGCAGCTAATCTGAAGCAACAATGTCTAACTTGTGAACAAAGATACAAGTGCTATCGGTTAACTTACCTGCAAATATCTAGGAGGTGTGTGTTTATAGGTCTACCTGTTTTAAACTACTTAAAACTGTGGGAACCCTGCCCTTAGACCATCTGAAAGATACAAAACTTTTTGGATGAGTCAAAATTTAAGGAAGTAGCCTAAAGGTTGTCAGAAAACAAGCAGTGGGAATGAACACTAGAAACTGTTTCTCTTCCAGTGTGAGGGAGATAACCCTTTGTACAGCCGATGGACATAATATTTGATTTAAACGCATATGGAGGTTATATCAAATTAGTGGTGCGCACAATTTTGGGTAATCAGAAAAATGGTAGAGATATATTCCCACTGTCCCAACTATAAATTATGCTAATGGGAGGTACCTAAACTGTCGTGTCATTGTCGCTGTCATCGTTATCAGTTGGGAAAAACATCACTGTATGTACTGACTTATGTTTCGAAATGGCTCTGGGTATAAACGGGTTAACTGATCATACCTGAATTCAGTGTGTGTGCAGCCAGTGGAAACACACTGCACAGATTGGAGATAAGGTGCACCCTGGAGGTGTTTACAAGACAGTTTGACAACCTCCGTCCTCTTTTAGAGAACAGGACACAATCTTCTGCCAACCTCCAGTTAATATGTAGTTGAATTACTCCAGAGTAGAGTCTACTTGCCCCATTTGGCTATTCAATAGGCTCACGTGACAGCAATCAACTATAAAATACTACTACTACTAATACTTTAATGCATGTACATGTTGCCACAAATTCTGCAAAGGTAATAAATGAATTAAAAACAGCATGGAGTTAGTGTAGGAGAATGAGAAAAACATACATTAAAATAACATAAAAGTACATATTGAACACAGAACAGCTCAGATAATGAAATGATGTTTTAGAGAGAGGAGGAAGAGAAAGATATTCAGATCAATGTGTTTTATGACTGTGTAAACAGTCACAAGACACCTGACACCACGCCTGTTTATCTGTGTGTCACCTGAACACACACACCTCCTGACAGCAGCGCAGCAGCTGAAACTGCTCGCTGAGGTTGCATCAGATGTGTGTTTACAGCCCGTCTCTCTTCATGACAGGACAGAGGAGAGAGGAAGGACAGACGGATCCAAAACATGCTGTAAACAGAGATTTTGAATAGTGCATGTTTAGATGATTCATAACATGCAAATGTAACATGTTTAATAAGAAACAAAATAAACAATCAATGGAGTATTGATTAACCTCAGCTGCACTGAGCCTGAAGTAAGCTTGACGGGTCAATTAAAAGCACGAAACATGACATTCTGTTCATTTTACTGCTTTTCTCAAATGTTTGCTTTTTCTTGAAAAATACTCAGCACCTCTCCCTTTTCAAACCTCTAAAAAACCCTTCAAATTAAACAGGGAGAAAATTACCCTTTGGTAGGGGTGCAGAAGACTCACAGCTATGCAGGCCTTGACCTATAATGGGGGGTCACAGGTGGACTTTGTTTTAAGCCAAAGGTGTCAAAACCTTTTTGAATGGGAGCGAAATTAGATAATGTTCAAGTCCCTGGGCGCCAGCTGCTTCCCGCAGCACGATGGTTATAAAATCAAATAAAAAAATCAAATAAAAAAGAGACACAAGCAACTGTTCAGTGTAAGAGTATATAACTGTCCACCGTTCCTGAAAGAGGCAGCCCTCTCTGTCGACTTTATGCTTCGTTTCTGTGACCATGTCTGTTATCGAGCAGGTAATGTCTTCTGCTATGGTTGGTTACTTGTTTACCATCCTTTTATGAAAACACATTAGTTTCGAAGTTCCTACTTTGTGTATGTCTACTAACTGTATGTGATACAGTTAGTATTACTGTAAGTGATATTACTTGATAAACTAATATTCCGTGGCATGCCACATAAAGTATATTTTTAAAGACAAGCCACAGACCGTTTAAAATCTGTCTGAGGGCCATGATTGGCCCTGAGCTGAACTTTTGAAATGCCTGTTTTAAGTGGTCACAAATCAAAAAGGTGCTGCACTATAGCGGACTTTCTACCCTAATGTTCAAACAGAAGAGAACTAGATGGAAGTCAGATTCAAAGATCTGGACCGTGACAAGTGGAATTCAATAGGTTATCAGTTCACTCGTGTTGCTCTATATGTCAGAAGCTGTGATAAACCAAACAAATGGACTTTATATGAGTCAGACTCAAGGTACAACTTTGGTGACTAGACTCAACTTGACTAAATAAAAATTGGAATTGCAACTCGACTTGCAGTGTAACACCAATGACTTGGTTTTGAGTATTTTCACTTGCAAATACTGGATACTTTCCCCAAAGATTCAAAATAGGCAAATATTATTTTTTAAAAAAAAAGTGTTCCACGGATCAATTCTGAACACTGTTGTAGTTTATTGGGTGTTAGGGGAATGTGGGAGGTGGTGGCAGTGTGTCCTGCACCACTGGCACCAGCTGGTGCTTGTCGGTGAGAGAAATCCCTCTGATTGGCTGTTCAGCGAGACAAACGGAAGTAAGAAAAATAAACGAACGGCGAAAGTCAAGAGGGAGCGAGAGCTAAGCTAACAACTTATATAAGGTAAGAGTATCATTTTCAGCCATTGAATTAGCAGAAACGATTTGTTAGTAGCATATTTGTGTTATTGCTTGCTGGCTCGTTGTAAATATGCTTTGTTCCGTCAACATCGGGTAGTGTTGTTTATGTGCTAACATGCTAACTAGCGCCTTCTCGGTCTTTGGACTTGACTCGGGACTATTTGGACTTGAGTGGAAAGACTTGAGACATATTTGTGACTTGCAAAACAATAACTTGGTCCCACCTTTGTTTTAAACAGCCGAGTAGCCTGGGTCAACAGTTTAACACCTCTTATAGCACAATGCGAACAAACGAAGTAAACTAAACACGCTTTTGCTTTCAGAAACAGCTACTTTCAGGCTGGAGAGCAAGCCTTCATATAAAGTCATTCACCACGTGCCTCTGATGTAAAGGACAATTTTCGCTCATTTGGATGACAATAGTCCTCAACAGAGACTAATGGCACTCTAATTAAGGAATGTTAGCATGCTAATATGCTAGCACCACTGTACCCAGCTACACCATTAAAGGGCCATTAGCTTGGCTGTCAAATCTTAGTCTTCATTGGATAACGTTAGTTCACAGTTCAGAAAATTGCACACCAGATATTTGTCAAAATAAAGTAGTGAGTTCATAAACATATACTTTTAAAAATATTTTGAGTAATTTGACAAATAAAAATAAACCTATGTTTCTCATAAGTCATAAGTGATTTTTTTTCTTCTTCTGATTACATTATATTTATCTTGATAAATTAACTTTTGTATGGGGAAAAAATGATTTGAAGAATCATTTTGGACTTTCCAAACTTGTAACGGATACAATGTAATAATCATTTTTTAAAAAACATTTAATAGGATAAACAATGTATCCATTAATTTAAAAAAAGTGTATCTTGAAAAAAAGCGTTAGAATAAATAGTGGACTCTGGCTGCAATGGTATGAGATTTTCATGGTGTGATAACAGTTTTAGAAAATGTCAAATCATGGTATTACAGAAGTATCATTATTATCATGCAAATGTACAGTGCATAGTTATTGTCAACTGTCATATCATAGTATACCTTAAAACCGGTATATCACTGCAACTCTTAGCAGAATAAATTGTATTAAGAGCAAGGTTTTTGTTTCACCACAGTCCTTCTTTGTTAAGTTAGGATTTAAAAAACAACAACACTCACTAATGGCTGCAGACATGTGAGTTTTAGTTGTGGCCACAGTGAGGAGGACTTCCAGAAACAGGTCTGACCTGTTCTCCGCTAACAACTCTACATAACCAGGCAGCTGACATCAGCTGATGTTGATGGATGGATAACACTGACCGTTATTGTGACTGACTTTACATTTAACACTGACTCATTGTTCTCGTAGTTAGCTATGACTTCATAAAAAATTGAACTGGTCACCGCCACTGGGTGTGTACTGATTGTTCAACATAATGTGGAAGGTAACACACTAAAGTTTCATTTGGAACTGACAATAGATTTGTTATATGGTAAAATATAAATCACATGAGACTTGCGCTTCCGATACTGTCTCACAAACCCAGAGATCAAGACACATACGCACAGGGAAGTAGTGAGTTGTCACCACATGCAGTGGTTCCCCTGCATTTCCCCAGAAAGACACTTCCTCCTTGGTGGTAGGTCTTTCTGACAACGGCTTATATAATCTGAACATGATTGGTTGCCAGCTGTGATGTCAGAGCAGGGAGATTTCTCAAGAGTGTGAGTCAGGCGTGAGAGGTTAACCTGCAAAAAAATCACCTCCTCTGCAGTGTGTTCTTGCACGTAGGGCAGTACAATGGACTTTATGGAAAACATTACTGGCTACGTGTGTGTGTGCTGTCTGAATTTTTGTCCCAAAGTTAACAATTCATGGTTCCAACAATGTTAATATGACTATATCTTCCCCTCTATTAATTTAGAGCACAAATAACAAGGGACTGTTCGTTATCTAATGGGGTGGGAGGGGTACTTTAGACAGTTTTTAAACTATCTGGGGAGGGAGTTATGTTTTTTTTTTTTTTTTGCTTAGGGAAGGGACATTCAATTTTAAATGGTCGTATTTCGTGTTTATTTTTAATGACCTCAGAATCCCAAAACCCTAAAGTGGGTTTGAAAAGCATATGTTCTTAAAAATTCTCCAAAATCACACCATCTGTCACAGCCAGAAACTGTGAAATATGATTATTTAGAGAGTGATGCATTTTCCCCCAGTTTCTTAGGAAAGCTCAAGGAAAAAATATGTGTTGCTGTGGGGAGGGTTATGATATAAAAGAAACCAAGTCACACCCTGGCCACCTCCCTATGTCTGAAAAGTAAAGTACAGTCCCTTATGTTACTACGTAACAGCAATTATGTTTTCTCAATTAAACTGTGGCCTAATCCATATGAGACACTTTATTTATAGAACACACCCTGACAAACGCACTTCAGTGTAAAACAAATGGAAAAAAAACCAACTCCAGACTACAGTTAACAATAAAACCTTAAAATCCATTAAAAATTTACTGGCAGCCCAGTCAAAGGCAGCTAAAACCAGTTTGATAGTTATACATATGCTGTACATCTACAAGACATTTACTCAATGTATAGGTGACACATAACATCTTTGAGTTTGTAGGTATGTGATAAATAACTACGTTTTTTTTTATATTTGTTAACTAATTGTAGCTCTAATCTGGGTGTTTTTATTGGCGGTAGGGGTCACATAAATCTGAAGCAATGGATGGAGAAGAAAAAAATAGTCCTGTGTTTAGTTGATACAAGTCTGATGCTCCACCAGGTGTGTGTGTGTGTGTGTGTGTGTGTGTGTGTGTGTGTGTGTGTGTCTGACTAGCTTGTGTCAGAGCAGGTTACTCACCTGTGAGTAAGGGAGAGATCATGCCACCGTGTCTAGACCTGACATGCTCACACTTTCTTATGTGCATCCATGTTAAGCAGAAATGAGGGTTAGATTTACTGTGAAATTACATAAAGTCCGTAACTAACATGAGGTTTGTACAATTCAACAAGGAAGATAAGCTGATTGAATTTGTTCTCAGTGAAATGCTTGGCAAACTCTGATACATGTTTGACAGGTTTTACATGTGTCACTGTGAACATTACAGAATTCCACAACAGTGTGTCATGGGTATACTAACTGAGCAAAGTCCGTACTGTTTTATTAAATTTCAACAGAATGATTGTACAAAGTATATAAATTGCGTTACTTTTTGTTAATTCCAGCCTCTGAATTCTTTAAACGTGTGTTTCTGTGCAATTTCTCTTGTTAGTTAGCCAACATTTACGGCAGATGTATTCAGAGTTAAACTTTTTTTCCCACCTGTGGAAAATTGTCTTCACTGTCTAGTGACATGTTATTGACTTAAGAATAGACTGAGACTTTTTTCTTTTTCACTTTTTTGTATTAGTATTATCATTTTTCGTTTTCTTCCAAAGCACAAATGGAAACTGATGTATTTTTGGAACTGTAGTTGTACAATAATGTGGGCTTTATTAATAAAAACAAATCATTGCAAAAAAAAAAAGAAAGAATAGACTGAGATCCGAAGTCAAGAACTTAATTGTCCATTATATGGGATGAATTAATACAGGAAATAAGAGCTTAGGATACATTCAGAAAAGAAACTTCACACCTACTTCCCTGCTGTCCTGCATGGTTGAGCGGTGGGGGGTTCTATTGTATTTTAGAGGACAATAGGAAAAGCTCTCCTGCCCATTACATCAAGCTCATGCCAAATAAAAGAAATCAGGCGGGCTACTTCTGACTTTCCCACTGTCTGGGAAGCTTATTGTATGAGAATACTGTGCTGATGTACTCACGCCTTTCTTTAGATGTTAGACTTAGAACATTTTCCTTAATAATTTATACTATTTAAACTTACTTTTACTCTTTTTGTGTGTCCATACTTTCCCTTTGCTGAATCCTTTTACTTTTTGCTTTAACATAGTACATTAAATTTTGATTTTATTGTTTGTTTTCTATTTAAATGTGGCTTTTTTTTGTAAGCACATATAAATAATAATCATTATTAGTACATTTTATTAATAATGTATCAGCCATAGCAGTAGAAGTTGATATATGCTGTGGGAGTAGAGAAGTTGATACCACAACAACCTATATAAGATGTTGTGGTATCAATTTCTCTACTCCCACAGCATATAATTTATTTTTTATAAAGACGGCATTATGTATGACCTATATGTTAGTCACAGTCTGGTAGATTTCCACTACAGCATATGTGCCCATTTAGTTTAATAGCAGTCTATAACTGAATGTTTAGTTTCTTCTTTAGATCCTTTACTTAAGTTAAATACCAATACTACAAAAACATACAAGTACTGTATATGTCCTGCATTAAAAAGCTTACAAAAGTGAAAGTAAAGACAAATGATCAGTAGAATTAACTTAAAATAAAAGTACTCATTAGCAGAAAAAAACAACCCTGTCAGTATACATTATGATGTAATTGGATCATTATTTGGTACAGGTGTATTAAATGTATACAGGCAGCATTTTAGTGTTGTTTGTTGAGATGTAGTTTTAACCACCTTTGTCATCATTTTATTTTATCAGCTGTAATTTCTGTAAACAATGTAAAGGTAGTTTCCTGGTAAGAACCCTGTGATATGGAGCTAATAATGCAGAAGTTTCCTTAAAATAAAAGCTCCATTTTAATACTAACCAATATGTATTATTAATTCATCAGAATTTTTTTTTATGTCATGGCCCTCCCCAGAATGGCAAACAATTTCCTTGAGCCTTCCTGTGTGACTTGGGGAAAAAACATGGCCCTCCCTCCAGAATAAATAACCCCATTTCATAGTTTCTGGCTATGATAAATGGTGGGATTTGGGACTTTTTTGAGAAAACATGCTTTTCAAACACACTTGGGGGTTTTGAGGTTCTGAAGGTATTTAAAACGAATACAAAATATGTCCATATTAAAACAAATGAAAACAACACAACTTCCTTGTGCTCAAAAATATTTGAAGTGACTCCCACATTTTGCACCACCCCTTCCCTCTTATGGATAGTGAACATTGCCTAAATACTGTTTGATCAATACTATTTGAATAATTTAGATTTTTTTTTTAAATAATTTTGAGATTATTATTTATGTATTTTTATTTTTTCCTGTATTGCGTACTTTTTTACTTTTAGTACCAGCACTTTAAGTACATGTCTTAATTACACTTACTGACTTTTACTTAAGTAGCATTTACATACACGACTATTACTTGTAAGAGAGTATTTTTTTTACCGCGTCGCAATAGTACTTTTACTCAAATGAAAAGACCTAAATAACCCGTCCACCACTGGTTACAAGTATGACATGTATCAGAGTCGTATTTAATCCCACTCATGTTATTTATCATGAACTAGCTGTGTGTGACCCCCTCAGGTTGCCTCAGGTCGGTCCCTCTCTCTGTGCAATGCCCAGACATGTTGCATCAGGAAGCTTCTCGATTGAACCGGTCAGTCCCGCCCCCACGCGAGGGAGCTCAGCTGATGCAACGACAGCACCTCCGCTATAAAAGCTCGCGCTCGCCTTCCCTCGCTGCTCAGCTCAACCAAGTCACTACATGGAGAAAACACACGCTAAACGTTTGGAGGAGATACCGGAGCTTCACAAACCAGAATCAGGATGGTCGATACCGCGGCTCTGCTCTTTGGGCACGGAGCGCCCGTCTTTGCGGAGGAAGAAAGTGTCGTTGAGATGATAGGAAAATATTTCCTCCAGCTCACATCCCCGAGCAGAAAGACGAGCTCAGCCCGGCGGGGGAGTGTCGAGAGCTGCGACGAGACTGACAACAACTTGCCTTGTAAGTTGAAAAGTTTTGTGCAAAACAGAGATGAAGAAACAGCGGGGGAAAAAAAGCTCATTAAAACATCGAGGGCGCTCGGTTTTAATTACCCGAGTCATACTTATGTTTTTTAAATTGTAATGCTCAAACGTTAAAGTATCATTATCATAACATAGCAACCAGGTCTATATAATTTGGCGGAAGAGCAAATGTAGGGATGTTTCTGATGAAACTGAAGCAGGTCTTGGATCAGCTGATGACTCGCTGAGCTGGTCACACTGCTTCTTCTCTCAGCTGTCTTTATTTTGATGACTCCTGTTGTTCACTATAGCAAGACATGCACCACGTGATTAAAGTAGTGACTAAGGTGGTATGATAAAGCAGGGTCAAACTCTTGCTTTTTTAATGATTGACTGAAATTACATTTGAATATCAGTGGTGGCAAATTAAATATCAGCATAGAAATGTAACATTTTATCAAAAATGTACCACATATTCTAACAACACTCCTGGTTTCTTTCTACAGTTGCCGACGTGGACGCTGGTTTGGAGCATGAAGAACGGCTCCTGCAGCAGGAGGTGACCCGGCGGATAGAGCATTGTCTGACAGAGGCCAAAGCTTCTACCTTACACTGCCAGATGCTGCTGCTGCCTCGCCAGATGACCACCAGGGTTGGCCAGGACGTGGTGCGCTCCTCTGCTGATGAGCCCTGCGGCCTGCGGGGTGCTTCTATCAAGGTCTACGTTGAGGGCAAAGATGGCCTGAAGTCTGTGGGGAGCATCCTGGTAGATCAAAGTGTCACCCCGACATTTGAACTGTCTGTGATATTTAAGGCAGACAAGGACGACGGCTGGCCGCCGCTAAAGCACATCTTTGATACCAACAAAGTGCTGAAGCTGAGAGCAGAATACCGGCTGGTGAAGAGGAAACTCTACTCTTCAGCCAGCCCGGTCATTCATGATTTCAACTAGATTTTAACCCCTCTTTCACCGTTTACTTCTTTTTTAAAGTTTTTTATTTTTATGAATGTTATTCTTGACTTTATCTGAAATGTCAGGCATCATGCACAAAATTTGGCCCTGACTGTGCTGGAAAATGCTGGAGTTTCCCTGTGTTTTATCTCAGCTCTAAGACAATAGATTGTTCTGTATTCCTGTATGAATGAATGACTTGTGATTTCCTAAACACTGTAGCCAAATAAGAGTATTTTGCACAGAATGGTTGAATGTTAAAGTGTACGCTGTAAACATAAAAAACTTCCTTCCAGGACTGGGCGGGTCCCACTCCTGATGTGTGCTGTACTTTTGTTATTTATGCAGTTGTAAAATAAATTTTTTATACTACAATTTCTTTGGTCCCGTGCTTGGATATAAGTTTACTTATACATTTTTACATAGTGTACCGTACTGGATCCCGAGTTCTCCTACTAGGGGTCGTCGAAGCCTCAAGGGGGTTGAGAGGCCTTCTAAATTTTAAGGGGTGTAAGAAGGAAATAAATAAATATTGCACATGGCACAATATAATATTATATATATATATATATACACACATAATATATCTGGGGTATATTTTGGGCTGTCACATGGGTTTCCCCTATACATAGCATACAATACTGTGACATTTTTAGACATGATATAGTAGCACCTTTTTTTTGGCATGTTGGGCTATGACTTTTTCCTTTTTTTCCCCCAATATGCTAGTATACTATGACTTTGTTTCCATTTTCTAAACGTACTATACATACTAGGGTATACAAGAACAGCCCCAGGCTCCTGAGACTGTTGTAGAAACTACTGGTTCTGCCTGGAAAACCCAAACCATTCCTTTGGCATGGAAGAGAGTGATCACCATTGTCATCCCAAAGGAGAAAGACTTCCATAACATCTGTCAGTTTAAACGCATCCCCCTGCTAAACATCAAAGGGAAGATTTTCTTCTCGATGATGGCAAAATAAATGACCAGCTACCTCTTGGCAAACAACTACATTGACACCAGTTGTCAGAAGGAAAGCATCTTAAGGTTCCCCGACTGTGTTGAGCAATCAGCCATTATCTGGGATCAGATCCAAATAGCCAAGCACAATCAAGTCAAGTCAAGTCTCCATGTAGTTTGGTCGGACCTTGCAAATGCCTACAGGCCTGTCCCCCATCAGCTCATCACCTTTGCCCTCAACTTCTTCCATATACCATCATGCATCCAGACACTGATAGCAACCTACTTCAACAACTTTCATATCTGCTAGATCTCAACTGGTTGGTTGTGCCATCTCCCCCATCCTCTTCACAGCATCCTGATTGGTGGAAGACAGATGGAGCAACATGGATGATGTCACCACCCTTCTTCAGCCAGCAGTATGCACCTCGAGACCCCATGAGGAGTGAGGAGCTGCTTACAATGGCCCAGATGAAAATAAAAACAGCTGAGTCCCGCAGTCTTTCAATCTGGAAAGGAGTCAGGAACGATAAAATATATCCTCCTCTGTTGATGGTGAGAAATCCAGCTCTTGGTGTTCCAACCTGTGTGAATACTTGGAAGGCTTTAAACTGAGAAAGACGTCAGAGTCTAATATATTGTTCAAAGCATCGTGAAATGTCATTATGTTGTTCAGAAAATCATAAAAACGGCAGACTATAGTATGTTGTTCAAAAAATGATGAAAAACATCATAGCATAGTATGCCATTCAAAAGACCATAAAAATGACATTTTTGCACATCATAGAACCCGCCCCCACCCATAAAACGATATTGTATAGTATGTCATTCAAAAACAAATGGTAAACGTGCGATATAATGACAAGTTGTTTAAAAAAATAATGAAAACATCACAGTTTCATTTAAAAAAATGATGAAAACGATGTAGCAGGGTATGTCATTCAAAATTTCATAAAAATGTCCTTGCATTGAATGATGTTCAGAAAATCAGAAAAACTTCATTGTATAATGTGTCATCCAAATAAAAAAAGTGATTCTATAATATGTTTGATCAAAAATGATAAAAAAATGCATACTATATGTCATTCAAGACATTATGAAAAATGTCATACCATAAGTCTTTCAAAAGATTATGAGAACTATATAGTACAATCTGTCATTGAAAAAAGATGATTAAAATGTCAAAGAATCGTATTTTGTTCAAAAATGAATAAAATTTCATAGTATGGTATGTTGAGAAAATGATAATAATGAGTATAATGCCAAAGTTTGTTGTCCATAAAATGCTAAAAAAAAACGTCAATAAAAACCTCATGGTATAGTATTTAAACCAAAAAATGCTAAAAACATTAATGGATAGTATGTTTTCCAAAAATTGATTAAAACATCATAGTATATTATGTCACTGCAAAAACGCTCAGAACATCATAGTATATTGTGCCAATATAGTATTTATATATATGTAATATCTTGTCATTGAAAAAACGGTTGTGATACAGTAAGTGAATAAATGGTTGAAAAAGTCATTGTTACAAATGCCAAAAAAGTCAAAATATAGAATACTGAAGTAATTACAATGACGCATGTCGAAAAAAACATTTTAAAATCCCCCAAAACTTTTAATACGTTTAAAAAAAAGTCATAGAATACTTGGTGGAAGAAGATTATACAATAGCATGTCAGAGAAACAGTCAAAACTTTCACCATGTCAAATGTTAGGACAAATTATACTGTAGCAGCAGTTAAAGAAGATTATAGTCTAGCATGTCGAACAAACGGTCAAAAAATTCAACATTACAAAAAAAAGTCCTGGCATAAAATGTTGAAACTTCTCATACGATAGAATGAACAGTCTAAAAAGTTTTTTCAACAGGCGATACGAAAAACCTTCCTCCACATGCTGTTCTATGACTTTTTTCAGCATGTGGAGCAAGCACTTTTTTGAGCAGTTTTTCCCTGTGCAAAGCTTTTTTTTTGCCAAAAAAGCCATACTATAAACAGCCTTAACATGCTGTTCTATGATTGATTCACCTTTTGCAGCGATCACTTTTTTGACAATTTTTCCCTGACCTATAATATAGCTTTTTGGCCAAACTAAACTTTGGCCTAAATTGCTCAAAATATTGACTTTTTGGAATGTTTTTTTCAATAGGCTATAGTATTTAGTGCTTGAAAATGCTGTTCTTTTGAGGTTTTTTAGCATTTGGTGTGATTACTCTTTCGACCATTTTTTCAACAGGCTATAGTATAAACAGCCTCAACATGCTGTTCTATGACTTTTTTCAGCATTTCAAAGAATCACTTTTTTGAATGTTTTTCCCTGGACTATAGTATAGCATTTTTTTTTTTGCCAAACTAAACTTTGTCCTTAATTGGTCAAAATATTGACTTTTTAGACTGTTTTTTAAAGAGCCTATACTATAAACAGCCTGAACATGCTGTTATATGAGGTTTTTTTCAGCATTTGGAGTGGTCACTTTTTTGACCATTTTTCCCTGGGCTATAGTATGGCGTTTTCCTCCATACTAAACTTTGGCCTAAAACGCTCAAAATCTTGACTTTTTGGATCATTTTTTCAACAGGCTATACTATAAAACAACTTCAACATGCTGTTCTGTTAGTTTTTTCAGCATTTTGAAGGATCACTTTTTTCACCATTTTTCCCTGGGCTATAGTATGACTTTTTTTTGCCAAACTAAAGTTCTGCCTAAAACGCTCAAAATCTTGACTTTTTAGATCATTTTTTCAACAGGCGATACTATAAACAGCCTCAACATGCTGTTCTATTAGTTTTTTCAGTATTTGGAGAGATCGCTTTTTTGACCATTTTCCCTGAGCTATAGTATGGCTTTTTTTTCCATACTAATTTTGGCCTAAAACACTCAAAATATTGACTTTTTTAGTCCATTTTTTCAACAGGCTATACTATAAACAGCCTCAACATGCTGTTCTATGACTTTTTTCAGTATTTGGAGAGATTGCTTTTTTGACCATTTTCCCTGGGCTATAGTATGACTTTTTTTTGCCAAACTAAAGTTTCACCTAAAACGCTCAAAATATTGACTTTTTAGATCCGTTTTTTCAACAGGCTATACTATAAACAGCCTCAACATGCTGTTCTATTACTTTTTTCAGTATTTGGAGAGATCGCTTTTTTGACCATTTTTCCCTGGGCTATAGTATGACTTTCTTTGCCAAACTAAAGTTTCGCCTAAAACGCTCAAAATCTTGACTTTTTAGATCATTTTTTCAACAGGCTATACTATAAACAGCCTCAACATGCTGTTCTATGACTTTTTTCAGTATTTGGAGAGATCGCTTTTTTGACCATTTTTCCCTGGGCTATAGTATGACTTTTTTTGCCAAACTAAAGTTTCGCCTAAAAACGCTCAAAATCTTGACTTTTTGGATCATTTTTTTTTTCAACAGGCTATACTATAAACAGCCTCAACATGCTGTACTATACTTTTTTCAGTACTTGGAAGATCGCTTTTTTCACCATCTGTTTCCTTGGGCTAAAAAATATAGAGTATACTTTGACTTTTACTCCACTACGCTCAAAACAGCTATTTTCTGTACTTTTACTCCACTACATTTAAAAAATGCAACACGTTACATTTGATGGTTTTTTCAGTCACCAAAATGCTTTGTTTCACAAAAAATATTGGTTGCGTTTCGGCCTTTTTTAAACCAATCAGGTGCTGCTATGCCGCCTCCAATGACAGCAGAGCGCGCGGCGTGCTTTTTAGAAGCGGCAGTGTGATTTGGACAACAGTCGATATGGACTCGGAGACTGAGACCCCTGAGCCGAGCCATCTTTTGGCCATATTTAAAAGAGATGTTCATGTTTACATTTTCCAGGAATGAATCATTTAAACTTTTTTGTCTCAACTGTCTTCCTCAAAAAAAGCTCAAATTGACTTTTCAAGATTTTTTTCCCCGTCTAAATCTGAAGAAACAACATTGAGGTAACTTTTTTCAGAGCTTTGAGAGACGCTTTTTTATTTTCTCTGGGCTTATATGTTAGCCAAGGTTATATTATTTTTTGCCAAACTGACATCATGCCTAAAATGCTCTAATATTACAGAGTACACGTTTTTTCAACAGAAATCGCCAGAAACAGCCTACAACATGCTGTTTTCATTATTTAGCTAACCTATTTAGGAACGTTTTTGGTAACTATTTTAGCTTGTAGCACATGCTAGCTCGACGTTTTTACAATGTAATATAGGGTCTTGTTGGGAAATTTGAATGAATGGACAAGTTTGCACTTACACATATTAACAATTTGAACCTGTCGGTGGTAAAAACAAACACTTTAGTGAAAGGTAATTTGTCACACAGCCAAGCTCGTTTGTTTATTACTTTTAGCAGTTTAGCGGTCGCGGTTACAACGTTCACGTTTAATTTGGACCGGTTTTTCCAAGAGTGTATGGTGGGGGGCTGTTTTTTGCAAACCAAACTGTCCAGTCAATTAATGCTAAAACAATGCTTGACTTTTTAGATTTTTTTCTGAGTCAGCCCATACTTTAAACAGCCTCAACATGCTGTTCCGCCATTTTTTTCCAGACATTTAAAAGAGCGCCATCTACAGTCTGTATCTGAGCTATAGTACATGCACTAACGGGGCAAACTTGGAATGAGATGCACAGCTCCAACAATAAAAAGTTGATTTTGGCAGAGAGCGTTTATAATCAATCTATGTGTATGACTTTTTTAAGAAATATATATTTTCTCTTCTATTAGACTTTTTTTATGTTTCTACTATATTGTTGATAGAGTGAAAAGAGGTAGAATCATTTTCAGTGGAGTATTCCTGTAGTACAGTATGACAGTCACAAAATAATTATACAATGAAAATACAAAATATTGAAATCTTAGATAATATCGCCCAGCCCTAGCTATACTATAATTAGCCTTAATTATCTTTTATTGTTTTTTTATTTTCAGAGAAGGCTTTTTTCACATCTTTTTACATGGACCTGACGGCAACGCTACTAAAAGGAAGGGAGCTTTTTTGGCGAAACTTCAACTAGTAAGCAGCAAAACTGGTGGTGGCAGAAAATTGCTTTTTCAGAAGAAGACAGATGTTGCAGTAATGAACTTTTTTGTTCAGGGTTTGCACCCTTTGGAGTAGTGGAGCAACCTGGATTCATATCTTTAATGCAGCATATTCCCCAAAATTACACAGTGATGTCACGGACAACTTTAAGAGACAGGATAGAAAAAAAAACAGTGCAAATGAAAGCAAAAGTGAAGAATGCTATGCAGAACATTAAATACATCTCAACAACCACAGATTGTTGGACGGCCCATCGTCAAAGCTTCATAGGTGTTACTGCCCACTGGATCGAGCCAGAAAGCCTGGAGAGATGTTCTGTTGCTCTGGCATGTCGAAGAATGAAAGGATCACATACCTATTGATGTACTAGCTGAAGCCCTGAATGACATCCACATGGAATACAATATTCGGGAAAAATTGTCAGAACTACAACTGACAATGCCTCCAATTTCATCAAGGCTTTTAGGGTTTATGGGTGTGATGAAGAAAGTGCTGCTGATGGGGGGTGTGAAGATGTGAATGATAGTGAGAAGGAAGAAGAAGCTCCAGAAGAAGATCCTGAAGTGGAGACAGAGGCTGTTGAAGTGGAAGCTTTCGCCTAAATGAATGAAGAAGACTTTTTAGACGAGTGTTTCCGAATATCAGCTTCCAAAGCATCTATTAGTTTTTGTGCTTGTCATCTCCTTAACTTGATCCCTCAACAGTTGATGCCCAAAATGCCAACTCCAACGACATCTACAAGAAAATAAGTCGTGCAGCATTTGCTAAGTGCTCATCACTTTGGAATAGGACCTCTCGCTCCTCTACAGACTTTTTGCAGAGGTCATTGAGAGGGAATGCAAGCTGCAACTTTTTCGACCAGTTGACACTCGGTGGAATTCTTTCTTTCTTTCTGTTGAACGGTTTACTGCGAATAATTAGAGAGAGTGGAGAAGGAGCCATCAGAGCAGTTTTCAACACTGCACTTAAAATCCCCATGTAAGTGTGGCTGGGAGCAGATACTGTTCATGTACTTTTTTGAGTAATATTGGAGAGATTGACTTACCATCTACCCCTAGTTTCCCTGCTGTTATAGTAACTATTATGCCAAACTGCAGTTTGCCTAAAAATTTGGAAAATTATGATCTTATCAACCATTGTTTCATGTTTCTAGAACTAGATCTTAATTTGAGATAGTAGCATTTCATAAGTATAAGTATATTGCACAGCCAAACACATACTCTTGTAAAAACATGATTGGTGACATTAATGTTGTTTTCAGATTTATGCTTTATAGGACTACATGTTGAAATGTTCAATATAGACTACTTTCTGATATCAAAAATGCCAAATCATAATTTCTGCAATATCAACTTGGGAATATTCTAATATACTTAGATTTTTTCAACTATTTTGATCTTTTATTGATCAAAATATCTACATTCTGGTGTTTCATCCATGTCTTACAGGTGCAGCCCTGCAGAACTTGCTTTCTTGACTGAATATTTTGTTGCAACCATGGGCCCAATCTCCAAGGCACTGAACATATTGCAGGCAGAGAAGGATGTCCACATGGGATGGCTAGTGCCAACTAAACCCTCCAAAATGTGAAGCTTGACGCCTGAAGACCTCATCTAGGTTCAACAGCCACTGATCACTGCCCTTCAAGAAGGAATACAGCGGCGATTTGGAGACATGCTTTCTGACCCTGAACTTGTTGCTGCTGCCATTTTGCTTCCAAAGTTTCGCACCTCATGGACAAGCAATGCAGACTTGCTGAAATCGGGTAAGTCACTGAGATGGTTCCTCAATTGCTGTTGTACAGGGAGGGTATTATTCATGTATTAAACCTTGTAAAAGGCAGATCCTGATCATAGTAAGATATAACACTGTTTTTTCAGAAAATGTGTTAATAGTCATAAGGAGGAACAGCACAATGACCTAGTTATCATGAGCCTAAAACGCTCAAAATCTTGACTTTTTAGATCATTTCTTCAACAGGCTATACTATAAACAGCCTCAACATGCTGTTCTATGACTTTTTTTCAGTATTTGGGGAGATCGCTTTTTTGACCATTTTTCCCTGGGCTATAGTATGGCTTTTTTTTTTGTTAAGTTTTGCCTAAAAGGCTCAAAATATTGACTTTTTGGAATGTTTTTTCAATAAACTATACCATTTAGTCCCTGAACATGCTGTTCTATGACTTTTGGAAGTATTTGGGGAGATCACTTTTTTGATCATTTTTTTCATGGGCTATAGTATGGCTATTTTTCCATACTACATTTTGGCCTAAAACGTTCAAAATATTGACTATTCAGAACATTTTTTCAACAGGCTATACTATAAATAGCATCAACATGCTGTTCTATTAGTTTTTCAGCATTTCAAAGGATCACGTTTTTCACCATTTTTCCCTGGGTTATAGTATGGCTTTTTTGTTTTGTTTTGTTTTTTTGGAATGTTTTTTCAATAAACTATAACATTTAGTGTCTGAACATGCTGTTCTATGACTTTTATCAGTATTTGGGGAGGTCACTTTTTTCACCATTTTTCCCTGGGCTATAGTATGGCCTTTTTTTCCAAACTAAACTTTGGCCTAAAATGCTCAAAATCTTGACTTTTTCGATCAGGCTATATTTTAAACAGCCTCAACATGCTGTTCTGTGACTTTTTTCAGTATTTGGAGAGATCACTTTTTTGACCATTTTTCCCTGGGCTTTATTCATGGCGTTTTCTCCATACTAAACTTTGGTCTAAATTGCTCAAAATATTGACTCTTAGACCATTTTTTTTCAACAGGCTTTATTTGTTACAAATCCAGCTCGAAATGGGGAAAAGGGAAGTAACACACACACAATCGTTGGAGGGGATTATGAATTAAGGTGTATTTATTTAAAAAAAAGGACATGTGGATACTAAGTGCAAAACAGATAAGGGCTGCCAGGTGCTGTCACAACAATGAGATAAATATAACAAAAAGAGGACTCCTTAAAGCAAAACTGGAGCTGATTATCTAAAGCTAAAGATTACAGTGGCAACTAACTCAAATACCTTTAAAACAAAACCTAGCTAACTACTCTACTATGTGAATAATTAGAAAGACAAATGACCAGAACCCCTGAACCTAGTGAAACTAAACAGTGACAAAACCTATGATGAGTGCAGTACGATATCTGTATTTTAGCCTTACCCTGGCCCAAATCTGGGACGCGCACAGGAATAGAGTTCTCTTACAATTTACACAATTCACAAGAAACAACTTAGCAATGAGGAGGTACGGGTGGTGTCTGCCGCCATCAGCAGAGCACACCAGACTTTTATAACCGCTGTCCCTCCTGGATTGGCGGAGCCCGCACCGTCCAGGTGCACCAATCACCAGCCACCGGGAAGGCCACATCCTCTGGGAAAGGCTCTAACTCAAATTGATAGTTAGACACACACACACATACATACATCCACACACAGCCAGAGGTAGATAAGAGCTCATGGCCCAGGGACGTAGCAATACTATAAACAACCTCAAAATGCTGTTCTGTTACTTTTTTCACCATTTTTCCCTGAGCTATGGTTTGGCTTTTTTGGCCATACTAAACTTTGGCCTAAAACGCTCAAAATATTAACTTTTTAGACTGCTTTTCAACAGGCTGTACAATGAAAGGCCTCAACATGTTGTTCTATGACTCTTTTCAGTATTTGGAGAGATCACTTTTTTCACCATTTTGCCCTGGGCTATAATATGGCTTTTCTTGCCAAACTAAACTTTGTCCTAAATTGGTCAAAATATTGACTTAATGAGACTGTTTTTTTAAGAGGCTATACTATAAACAGCCTCAACATACTGTTCTATGACTTTTTTCAGCGTTTCGAAAGATCGCTTTTTTGACCATTTTTCCCTGGGATATAGTATGGCTTTTTTTTTTTGCCAAACTAAAGTTTCACCTAAAATGCTCAAAATATTGACTTTTTGGAATGTTTTTTTCAATAAACTATAACATTTAGTGCCTGAACATGTTGTTCTATGACTTTTATCAGTATTTGGGGAGGTCACTTTTTTGACCATTTTTCCCTGGGCTGTAGCATGGCTTTTTTTTGCCAAACTAAACCTTGTCCTAAATCGGTCAAAATATTGACTTTTTCTACCATTTTTTCAACAGGCTATACTATAAATACCCTCAACATGCTTTTTATACAATTTTTCCTGGGCTATAGTGTGGCTTTTTTCGCCAAACTAAAGTTTCGCCTAAAACGCTCAAAATATTGACTTTTTAGTCCATTTTTTCAACAGGCTATACTATAAACAGCCTCAACATGCTGTTCTATGACTGTTTTCAGTATTTGGAGAGATCTCTTTTTTGACCATTTTTCCCTGGGCTATAGTATGACTTTTTTTTGCCAAACTAAACTTCTGCCTAAAACGCTCAAAATATTGACTTTTTAGTCCATTTTTTCAACAGGCTATACTATAAACAGCCTCAACATGCTGTTCTATGACTTTTTTCAGTATTTGGAGAGATCGCTTTTTTGACCATTTTTCCCTGGGCTATAGTATGACTTTTTTTGCCAAACTAAAGTTTCGCCTAAAACGCTCAAAATATTGACTTTTTAGTCCAAGGCGGTTTTTTTGGACATTTTTTTCCAACAGGCTATAATAGAAACTGCCTCAACATGCTGTTCTATGACTTTTTTCAGCAAATCATGATATAGTATGTCCACCAAAAGTCCAAAAACGTAACATTTCAAATGTTGAAAAAAGCCATAGCACGGTATGTTGAAAAATGGCACACTATAGAATGTCGAGAAATGGTCGTCTAAGTTACCATTCGAAATTTGACAAAAGTCATAGTTTAGCATGATTAAGATCATACTAGCACACGTCAGTGTTCCCAATGTCCAAAAAATTGTTAAGTTAGTATAGTTAAGCCTGTCCAAAAAATTGTCCAAAAATTCAATATTTCAAGTGTTTAACACTCATAGTATAGTATGTCCAAAATCACCATTCTATACTATGTTGAAAAAGTCATCATTACAAATGTCGCAATAAGTCATCATATAAGATTTTGAAAATCATATGTTTAACAAAACAAAACAAAAAAATAACAGTCCAAAAAGTCAACATTTCATAGTGTAGTATAGCCAAAAACACCATATTATTGCATGTTGAAAGAAGTGGTTGAAAAAGTCCTCTTTTCATAGCATTTTGAAGAAGATTATGGTGTAGCATGTTCAAAAAAATGGCCCAAAACGTCAGTCTTTCAAGTGTTGATAAGACATAGTAAAAATGCCATACTGAAGCATGTCAGGAATTTTTTAAAAAAAAAATTATTTAAAGTCATCTTTTCCAGTGTCAAAAATGTCATAGAATAGCATGTTTCAAAAGATGAAAAAAAAAAGAAAAAAAAAAAAAATGGTCCATAAAGTCTTCATATCAAATTTTGAAGTCTTAGTATGGCATATCACAGTCACGGAAAGTCATTGTTCTAAATGTCTAATTCAAGTAATAGTATAGCATGTTTAAAAGGACTATAGTATTGCATGTTGAGAAAAACAGTTCAAAAGTCATGTCCGGTCAGGCTCAAGCCCAAAGACACTACAAGGAGCCGCCACCCTGTGGGCCCACAACCCATATAGGAAAAGGGACTGCTGACCTGGAATGGAGCTATTGTAAAGTGCTGGAGGGAACACTTTGGTGAACTCCTGAACCCTGCTGTCCTGTGGAGGAGGCAGAGTCTGAAGACTTAGGGGAACCTTCATCCATAGCCCTGGCAGAGGTCGCTGAGGTAGTCATAAAGCTCCTCAGTGGCAAGGCACCAGGTGTGGAGATCGCCCTGAGATGCTGAGGGCTCTGTGGCGCTGTCTTGGCTGACACGCCTGTTCAGTGTCCCATGGAGGTCAAGTACTGTGCCTGTGGAGTGGCAGACCAGGGTGGTGGGTGTGCTCCCACTATAGGGTTATCACACTACTCAGCCTCCTGGGGAAAGTTAACTCCAGAGTGTTGGAAAAGAGCTGAGTTGAAACGGAGAACCAAGGAGCTAATACAACAAAAGTAAAGTGTCAGGCAGAAGAAAACAGAATTTGTAAAAAAAATAAAATAAAAAATTTTGTATGGCTGTTTATAATAAAATATATATATAATAATGTAAATTAATATGCATAACAGAGAATTAAAAAGTTACTAAAATTACCAAGAAAAGTCACTGTCTTTTTGCTTAAAATAATCAAAATTGCACATTTACACAAACTTCCTGAAGTTATTGCATTCAGCGTTTGGGTTAATTTTACAGGTTATCAGTTGTAATATGATTGTTATGTACTGAATATAATCTGAAGTATCCATAAAATATGATCCTTAGTCAGGGTTGTAAATGGACCCAATGAAAGAAAAGGTGTTGGGGAACCACTGCTGTAGGTGCTACACTATGTATATTGTAAAACCGCTGTTTTCCCAACACAAAAACCATACATATTCATGACATCAGCTGCACACTACAGATTCCTGATACTTTGATTTCCACAACTTCTTTAGTCTCAAGTTGTTTACAATTTAGAAAAAAAGATTTATCTAAGTTTTACAGTGCCAGATTACATAAGACACTGAATGCAGCAGATTTCTACTAAAACTGATGCTGGAGTCCATGTTGCTCAAGACATACCTCCACCACGTGAAATAATTAAGCTAAACCAAATTCCACACAAGTCTAATATGATTTAGGTTTAGATCAAATAGTCTTTTTTATTTAACAAATGTACAACAGAACACATACATGTATCAGCTACCCAAACACAAAACTCTACATGATCCATCTCACAGGTACAAAACTTGCTTTTGTACTCCCATCTAACACACATTACACAAACATGTTTTTATGCTATCTACATAGCACAGTCTGGCTACATCCTAACTGACGAGTGGGGATGCATCAATACTATTTCAGCAACAACAACATCTGATGTTTCAGCCCATTAACCCACTGACACGCCTGTATGTGACATTACAGCCAACTATTTCTCAAAGAATATATCAGCTGACCTTCAGAAGCAGCTTTGGGTTTCCTTTCATCTCACTTCAGTGCGAAAAACAGTTGTTGACTTAGAATTTCTTGACTTTAATGTCTGTTGTCAACGTTATATTATTGTTACATGATTATGGTGGTTACTTTTAAGGACACTCCAACATCTGAGATTTTAAACTACAATCTTTTACATGTAAAAAAAAAAAAGAAAAAAAACATCATGCATTCACCACTTCCACCATAGCTTCGAAAGAAGCTGTCAATTTTTAGATGTATGGGTGTACTTGAATGCAAAAACTGGCTTCTGCAGTACCACACCAGAGTCCTGCATGGTGACTCACAAAAAAGGGGAATTTAGCAGGCACTAGCCTTTTTTGTCTTATTTTGTTTTTTGCGCTAACATGTAGGTCTATTCACAGGTGTTGGATGATAAATATAAAAAAGTAAAATGAAAATAACTGAATGTTTTAGAGTTGTATTCCCCTGACTGCTGACTTTGTGTGTCGGCTCTTTTAACGGGCGTGTTGACTGTTGAGATGTGCTGCTCGATACGATTACAATAAGCGAGAAATATTGATTTAAATTGTGTTTACTGAATTACCTCTGTTTTAAAAAATATAATTTTAGTGTCACATTTCAAACGTCTCAAAACAATCGCTTTACACATCTGCCGAGTTATTTGAACAGCACATGATCTTTACTGAATTTGCTGTCTTGGGTTGAGTTGTGTTCATCTTGTTTGAAAGGCTCGGGTCATATGTGGGTCTTTAAAAGTAGACCTGCACAGGACTCCATACCACCCACAATGGGTGTAAAAAAAGGCCACCGACTGTTAACTGTCGATCATTACATACTGCAGCTTTAACGGAAGCTGGCGCTGCATGAAGGAAGACAAAATGCTTTGGAAAAGGTTCAGCATTAATGTAAAATATGTGTAATTTGTGGTTAATGGACTAAAACAAATGGATTGAAACGAGCAGATCCACATTTCATGAATTTAAAAAGACGTCATTGTTTCATTGATGAAAAAGGCAAAAATTCCAGTTGTAAAAATGTGTAGTAAATCTGAAGTGGATTTCATTCTAACATTTTAACAGTGAAATTGTTATCTAGTTTCCGTGTGGTGTCAACCCAACATGCAGCACTGGTAATAGTTTTGAATTTGTGGAACTGCACATTTCGATTTGTATGTTGCGGTTTAGTCTCTTTACAGCCTACATGGCCGAGATCAATCAACTAGTATTAATGCATCCTTGATTCAACATGATCAAATCTGGCGAGTAGAGCTCATCCTGCTCTTCATCATTTGATCCCAAACAAACTTTTGCTGGTGAAAATGTTCTTGCTCTCTCTCACTCTTCTTCACTATTCCATCTCAGCAGAGGGAAAAGATGTACTACTACCTTTGCTGGTGAAATGATGCTTGGGGAAAGTGGAGTGAAAGCTCACGGCGCTGCATACGTACCAGTCTTATAAACTGGAGAAGAGGCTCTGTGCAGCTCTCTCAGACACACTAACATACTTAATTCTCTGCCAAGTTTCTACGCCAAAGTACAGATTAATAAGTGTGGATATACACTTACACGCACACATACACCAGGCACACAAGAGACTGCACAGTCCTCTTCACAAAACAACCAAAGTGACCAGTAAGTATTCAGCTCCACCTTCTCTAAATGACTCTCTGTGTCTCATGAAATCTCATTTCTATTTCTTCATTTTGAGGTCCGCCTCCATCGCACTGCGGCGACCCCTGGTGCCTCCGTCCTGTGGCAGAGAGACAGTCAGGAAAAGGCAGGGAAAAGGAAAGAGGGAGAGAGACAGAAAAAATATCACATAAGGAAGTAAAGGTCAAAGGTCAGTTGGAGTGAGTGAAGGGAGGCCCTGAGGGGGGCCTCCTCACGCGATTCAGCTCCGCACAAAAAACACAGCACAGTCCACCTCGGAAGGCTTCCTCCCCAAATGAAGAACAGAAAAAAAAGATGGTCAACAGAAAGGAAGATTTCAAAAGAAAAGAAGGAGAAAAGAAATTAGAAACATGCAGAGACACGGACAATCGCACATAAACAGAAAAACAAAGGAAACCGGTATGGGGTCATTAATCGAAGGTCGACGGAAGCTTGGGTGATGAAAGGTTACCTGATCCTCTGTGTGTGTGTGTGTGTGTGTGTGTGTGTGTGTGTGTGTGAGGTGAGGATATTGTGTCAAAACAGAACTTAAAGTTTATGAGGGTGACATTGACAGTGTGTGTGTGTGTGTGTGTGTGTGTGTGTGTGTGTAACTGTCAGAGAGAGGAAGAATGGGAGACAAAGAAGCCCTATATTTTTTTTTCCATACACACATCTAAACAGTTGATTGTGGGTACTGAGGGTGTGGTTCTTTTTGCTTCAGTACTACTGAGTATTTAATACTAAAGTGTGAGTACCTTAAAGGTCGTCTTTCACCTCGCCGTCATGGTTGTCGTAAAAACCTGATGGACCAAATAACTCACTAAAAACAAAGGAACGCTTGAGAAACGTTCCAAAGTCTAATGATGAAATCAGCGATGGGGTTCTACCAAGTAACAGAAGTTTTGGTTATTCACATGAAGGATTTGTGTATATTTCTGTCTGAGCTCTTCTCACTGGTTTGAGGTGACAGTTTGAAAAAAGTAACGTCACAAACTTTTCCACACCAATCAGGGTTTAGCAACATTTAAAGCTGGCAGTGGTGCGGTTGTTGCTTTTGTTGCCAGGCAACATCTGCCGGTCAAATCTGATCGAACCACACCCACACAGTCCTGATTATTTAGTAATTAGTGTTACAAAGACTTTAAATCATATTATCTTAAATTCTATATAGGGGTGGATTTCTCTCAACTGTTTCTTCTGTATGCTAAATGTTTGTGGGAGGGGGGTTTGTTGGGGTTTTTTTGTCATTTTGAAAAGTCACATTCCTATCAAGAGTTTTGACATGGTGGTAATCTATTTAATATTAAAATGAAAAAAAATACTTCCATTTTGATATCTTAGGGAATTGTCTTAGGAACCATGTTAAATATATGCAATTTAAATAATTTCATTGTTCAAAACGTAACCGTTTTTAGATATTTCACTTTTTGTGGTGTATAATGGATTTTTGAACCCAACACTCTGTAGATATTTGGCAGTTAAAAAATCCAATACTGTTGTTTGTAACAATTATAATTTCTTTTGACACACATAACACTTTATTAGCAAACAATTTTCAATCTTTAATGCAGTTTTGTCATCAAGATATAGACTGAGCGGGACCTTCAACAGCTTCCTGCGGGTCACACGATGTAATTGTGACACTTATTAAATGACCTCAAACCTAGTTTGGCATCACGGAGCTGCAATTTCTTGCTCCTTAAAGGCCAACATATTCACTGATACCAATACATCTATAATACTGTAAGCTAATTTTGGCCCTTGTATCAGCTTGGCTGACCATTGGTCTAATCTTAATCATAAGGATTTGGCAAAGAAAAGAATAGGCCACAATGATTTTAGATTTTAAAGATGATGAGTTGGATTTTGTAAATATTTAAGTTTAATTTTCAATTCATTGTTAGTTTTGAAAACAGTGGCAGAATTAACCAAAATGTTAAAATGTCATCCAGGCCGAAAAATTACCTGAAAGTTGAAGATGAAGTTGTTGAATTGTTACCGAATATTTGCACTTACAATATTACTGATCAACACCAATAACAAAGGTCACAACAGTACAGTACTGAGCTATTTTGCTTCCTTTAATGCCACTAAAATGAACCTGAATCGAGAGAAAGAGGAGGTGAGTGCAGGGAGATGTGTGCGGAGTGTGTTACATGTATGTGTGTGTGTTTGCGTTGACACAAGCATGTGCGGAGCGTGGCCTGGTTCTGGTGAGATCTGAGGGAGAACCTGAATACTTACAAAGAGAGAGAGAAGGAAAGCAGGAGAGGCCATTGGGACACTGTCCTGTAGGAGGACAAACATCGGAGTGAGAAAGAGAGAGAAAACACACACACATGTGCGTGAGAAAGCAAGTTTCATACAAGTCGGCGTCAAACAGGGAGGCACGCCGAGGAACGAGCGTCCTTCGACTGCTGCACGGCACATACACATACAAACACGTATTCACACAACATCAAAAACACCGACACACACTCAGAACTCTCATATGCGGGTTGTAAACTGTGAGATTGATCTATACAGACAAATACACAGACAGAATAAACACACCTGAGACAAGCAGGCGAGCACACTACCACACGCGCAAACACGACTTTAAAGGGACAGTTCAAAAATACAAATTTTTCCTCTCATCCGTACTGCTATTTATCTGTGCTATTTCGCGTCTTCTACTCAAAGCACAAAAAAATGCACATGAAAAACTTTCCAGAAATCATCCACCAAAGTATACCAGCCAACCGCATCACTGCACAGAAGCAAGTGTGCATCTCCTGCTACCTCACTGAGCTAACTGAGACTACAAGCTCAGCTGAGGAGGACGCCATTAACGTTTACATCTCACACCGTCACCAACAACAGCCTCTTGTCCGTGAGGAGATGCACACTTCCTTCTGCATGGTGATACAGATGGAGGGTGTAGCTCCGTAAAAAAAGAGTACGATTCATACATGAAACTGCTCACAACAAGGTCTGAGGGTTATCTTGAGTAACTGGGTCATGATTTCTGGAAAGAGACATTGCTGTTGAGCTTCTGAAATGTATTTTTGGGGCTCTGATTACAAGCCGAGTGCCAGCTACTTCCATTATATCTGAGAGAAATCAGACATCTCTACAGCTGATATCTCCAACACTCTGCAACTCACACCACAACAACCTGGACTGATAAACAGCCCTACGGGTAAAGGCAAAAATAGGCATTTTTGATTTGTGGGTGAACTGTCCCTTTAAGGCAGCTCACAAACACCATACTACAGTTCCCATCATGGCCCCTATATGAAAAATATAATGACTTTCATTCAGTTGGAGCACCTCCATTAACAATTTTTTTTTTTATGTTGTTCAGCTAAATGAAGTTCTAAAAAAGGCGTGAGTATCTAATTTCAACTCCAGCTTGCTGTGGAGAAGCAGCCCAACAAAAGATTAAAATAGTTAATAAATCTGTGGAGAATTTTGTACATCCTATAAACTATTAGCAAATTCCATCCATACTTCTTAATTTTCTAAGAAAATACTAAATTCCCAGATATTCCCTGTCCCTAACAGACATTTCTAAATTCCATGATACTTCAAAAATGCCATGACCAACAGAAATCCTGTTAGACACACACACTCACACACATACACACATACAACAGTACATAAGAACATTTGTTGCAGACGACAGCAGACAGGCAGACAGACAGCTGAGTCAGTGACAGGCAGGTGCAGACAGAAGCTAGTAAGAAGAGGTGCAGCCAACATGCAGGACACGAAGAAGCAGGGAAGTCAACACCAGGAATTGTTCCACTGAAGCACAACGTAGCGAGCCGCGAGGAGACGGACAACTGCACGAGTTGAACCCATGTCTCAAATGCCTTGTGTTTTCCACACTGTGTGCAAGGGCTTTTCCATTTCCCATTTAGCACATCAACAAGAGCAAAATACACCTCAAGTGAGCGTAAAAAAAAACTTTAATTGCAATGGAGGACCCTTTATCAAATTTTACCATTTCCAAAATACAATACTTCAAAATCCACAAATAATATATATTGATGGAAACATGGCTACCAGCTCAGCTGAGTCACACTTACATTACTCTGAGTGACGGTCGGCCACACATCAGCGTGGCACGATTCAGTTATACATAAGTGACTCCCCTGAAAACAAAGGTTTCAAAACATCTTTCCAAAGGACTACAGTTGAAAATAAGCCTGATGGCTAACAGTGGCACATTTACAGAAATGTTGTGTGTTGTCCTTATAAATAAAATAAAAAATAAAAACATAAACACAAGAGGGTTCATCTCAAGGGGTTCATCAGAATAAATAAATAAACTTGTACAAAATGAAAACACTGAGTGTTTAGTTCCAAAAAGTTGAACAGAGATTTTTAAATTCATAAATGTAGCCTGGAGTCAGCAGGCGTGACGTCCTGAGGTATGTTGCTCAGTGTTATATCATGTTGAGTGAATGTTAAATTTGATTGAATAATTTTGCAGAGCGGAGGGTGAAACTGTTACTACTATAATCTCAGACAGTTCAAGGTCGTTTTAGTCACATTAGCAAACTGTCCCGTGTTGATGGAAGGTAGAAACACACAGACTTTATCAGTGGTGATTAATACTTTGAGAGGATTGATCTGTAAGGGACACAGCAAGAAATCTGAACACGGCCATGTCAACCCAAATGCCCCGACTCTGTAATATGATGGTGCTGTTGCTACACCGTGATGTCAGTCATCAGGATCAAGCAAGACATGCAGAGCATTAGGCAGGTGTAGCTACTGAGACACGACGGGTATGAGAACCACACTGACCCTACGGTCAAATAATTAAATCTGTGACTCTATTCCACAACTATGGCAACCACGGTTCCCTATGAACAGGGACTGTGCAGGATGACTTTCCACAATCAATAACTGACCCGTCCAACAAACAGTAACATTCTGCTAAGTAATAAGAGAACTGTTTCGAGTTTAAAACTCTGTATAAAAGCAACATTTGAAGAGGGGCTTTGATGTGATGTGATGCTTTGCTTTATCTTTCTTTTTTTCTGTAAATGATGAAAAATGTAGAAATTTAATTTGAGTATGTGGGGAAGGGCTGGGATTGAATACGTTTTTATTCCTTCTCACTCTTTTTCGTATTTAGACATTTCTTCTGCTTTGTGTTTTTCATTGTTTGTACTTATTATTGCTTTGTTCTTATGGCGTTCTGTTTTTGTGCAATATTTGCTTTGTTTCCTTTTTACATGTCCGAAAAAAACCCCAAATCAAATCAAACTGTTACTGGAAGATGTTTTCCTTGGCTGTATATTCATTTATCTTTACACGTGTTACATGGTGTAAACGCACAGAAGTAGGACGATATATAAAACAAGTTCAAAGGTTGATGCGATTTCTTTTTTGCATCTTCATAACTATCTAAAGAGATGGAAAGTGTTAACTGGAATGGTTACAAAAGTCGGTCCATATCGGAGACCTTTCACCACCTGTAAATAATCACATTAATTAATGCTTTGCACACCCACACTGGTGCTTTCAGTTATTCTGATCAGACCTCTTCTCTGGTTAAAATCGGTTGGAACTACTGTATGTAGTGATTTTGCAAATATCACTTATGGACAGTTTTATTACTATTCTGTTGCTAGGGAAAAGAGTTTTGGGTCCCTGATTACTTCCTGTCAGCTACTGCGATGAAAAACATTTCAACAGGAAATAGAGGAACATTTAGACTGCTTACGTTTTCTCAAGTTCAAAATTTCCATAAAAAATGTTTAATAAGCACACCAGAGAAGAAGTTTATTCTCAAAAATAAGCAAAAACACCCGAGTGAGTGGACAGTGGGTGCTTACGACACCTTGATTCTTCATACAGTAGCTCCTCCATATCCATAAATGTCTTCCTGGCTCGCTGTTGATATTTTGACACTCAACACATTTCACAGTTGAGTTTCAAAGAAACGGAGACACTTTTGGTTTTGGAGGTTTATAGTGTGCTTCAACAAAATCAGACTTGTTCGACATTTTTAAAGGAATTCCAGTTTGAACCCAAACAAAACGTCCAACCCACCTTCTCGGCCGGCTCTCCTGGTTTTCGGTTTCCCTCCCTGCCGCGGAGGCTCTTAGCGGAGATGGCGCTCTCTGAGGTCTGCATGATGAGCTGGGTGGCCAGGAACTGCTGGACGTGCTCCAGGACATCACGTTGCATCTCCAGCGCCATGTGGTACACGTCGTGGTCCGACGAGTTGTACATGACGGCATTCTGAAACATCAGCATGATGTCGCGCTGGAACTCGGCTGTAGTGCGGATCACGCCGGACTCAATATTCTTTTTGATGGCTGACAGGTCCATGGGTCTGGAGCAGGAAGGAGGGAGCAACAGGGAGTATGTGTTTATTAAACTGTGTGTTTACCGCAAACAATCAACATTATTTACTATTACTGATATTACACTGTTTAAATAAAGTTCGTTATTATTTGCGGCAAAGGAGAGTTCATTGGATCTGATTTGCTTTATTTAGCACATATAAAAAATGACAATATTATTCATTTTAGTGGCACATGAATGCGCTTAATACACTCCTGTCAAATTCTATTCATATGTTCGTGCATGTGAGATGTAATTTGACAACAAAAGCATCTGTGTGTTCTTACCTGTGTACGATGCTGTGGTAACCAGGCGCGATGTCATCTGACACAGGCTGCAGGAAGACACTGGCGTACCTGAGAGAAACATCAAACCATGACACTGTAAAACAAAACACCAGTTGCCCTTTAACTGTCGGGCGAGAGGCTTTTTCTATAGTGCTTTTGTTCCACATCAGACCATATTTTACAAGTCTAAACTAAGTCTGCAAAAAAATGTATTTTTTGCAACTGGGGGAAAAATCTTTCGAGCTAATTCTATTTTGCTGTGAACCCTAAGCAGTTTAAGTTCGCCAAAAGGCAAAAAAAAGCAACAGAATGCTGAATAAACAACTAGTAGAATGTAGACGTAGGCAAATTCCAGTGTCACGTTTATTTTTGTGCTTTTTTAACAAATCTTTGGCCGCTATCGAATATAAGCTGTGATTTTAGTAAAAGTGACACGTTACTTTTCTGTTTGCAGGCTGAAGTGACCACTGACACTACCCAGGTCATGCCTTTCATGGTTCTGGGAATGTGGGAGCTTTATTCACTTTAGGAAGACTTCACATTCTTCAGTTGCATAAAAACGTATAAATTGTGGGACTTTTCAGTCAATGTTGACCTTTTTTAGGCAAAAATATATAAACACCCTCATGAAACTAAAACAAAATAGACTGATTTAGTAACATCCTGTTGGAGAATAACATTTACAAAAAACATAACCAGCTGAATTATGAAATAAAGGTGGAAAAAAATAAATGAATGGACATATATTCCGTCAATACTGATTACCCTAAAGAAGTTTTGTTTCATTTGATGACACGTGACAGCTCATTGCAATCAGGATGGTTGTGTTTTGCTAAAAAAGGAAATTATTTTTTAAGTATTTTGTCAAACAGAGACATGGATTTGGTGCTGAGGTTGAAGTTCCACCTGTGGTTGGCTGCGGCTCTCCACACGAGCATTATGGCTTTCTTCCAGATCTTCTGGGCCTGCACCGCCTCCTGGTCCTCGCCACATGTGGATCTAATGACGAGAGGTAGAGGAAGTGGGGACAGAGTGGGAACCAAGAAAGGGTTGTGAAGTGGAAACAAGAAGTAGAAGAAAAATCAGAAGCAAAAAACAAAATGACACACTGTTAGAATTCTTTATGTCAGCAGGCAAAGACTGCTGAGCTCGGAGAAACGTGTGAATCTGAGTCAAAGGTCACAACATGAATGCTCATGATGTCAGCTAAGCTTTATCTACTTTTAGAGCAGCATTTAACCTAAAATAGCTTGTTGCGGTTCAGGCAGGGGTTACCTTAGGACATGACCCTGGATTCACAATTTAGTATTCCATATTACCCAGCAGATGAAAAGGGTTTTTATGACACAGTCATCATGAACACACGTGGACACCTACAGCTGGGACGACGAGGCCGGGCTGCTGGCCAGAGAATCCGCTGTGTAGCGTTGGGAGGGCGGGCCGTAACCATCTTCGCTCTCGCTTGCCGCCCGCTCCACCTCCGACAGATAGGGACCCTCGCCCTCCCCACACTCCTCCTTCAGCTCCATCCCTTCGTCTGGGTCGCCCTCACTCCCCGCCTCCTCCTCCTTCACCTCCTGGATTCAAGAACACACAGGATGTAGAGTGAAATCCCTGAGTAACACAAAGGTCACACATGTGTGTGCGTGTGCTTAAGTGTGTTACCTTGGACTCTTTCCCTGAAACAGAGCTGTCCTCGGAATCTGGGGGACACAAATGAGAAGGGGATTACAAAAATATATTGAAGCATAATAACTGTGTGTGTAAATCTATATAGTTACAGCACCCACCCAGGCAGGGCGGGTTGGGCTCCGGCTGGCTCCATTCCTCTCCTTCACTTTTGACCGTCGCTTCACTGGCCTCCTTCCCTGCTGCCCCCTCCTCCGTGACTTCACTTCCTGTTGCACCGTCGTCAGAGGTGACAGACGAGGTGACGTCACTCCCCGTCACCTCAGGTCCTTCACAGTTTCCCTTCAGCTGTTGTTCTCTTTTAGTTTCCGGTTGATTCTGGGGCTCTATACTGGCAGGAATCAGGGCTGATATCGCGGCCGCATCCTGTGGCTCCTGTGTGGGGTCGGGGTCTTGGACTGTGGGCGCTGGGTCTGAAGCCTTCAGCTCCTGCGTCTCCCAGGGGCCGGGGAGGGTGTGTCCTTCTGAGACAGCTTCTTCACACAGAGAGAGAGCTGCTTCCACTGCTGCTGCGTCCAAGGCCTCCACAGAGTCATCCACCTGGGACAGAGAAGGGCAGGACCAAAAACACTGAATAATCAAGCAGCAAATATGATTTAGAGAACATTTATTACAAAATGCTGTACCTTCAAGTATTGTTACGCACTCACACTTTGTCACAACAGTGACATTTGATTTTTTGCACACATTAAGTATACGATAAAGCACCTGAAATACTGAGGAAATTTCATATGTCTCTGCAGCTTGTAAACTTGGAAAAAACACCCCAAATGGCACCAAATAGGGAGTAATCATTAATAAAACAGCAGCAAATTTCTCTTTGGTGTCCAGTATAAGAGGAAAAATGAAAAGGCTGGTGTTTAACTGTGTTTAACTACTGCAAGTAAATCCAATCACATTTATTTTACATAGCACCAAATCATAACAAAGCTCTCTAGGGACATTTTTGGAATAGAGCAGGCCTATATATATTTATATTTATATTTAATTTACAGAAACCCAACAATTCCCCCATGAGAAAGCACTTGACGACAGCGGCGAGGAAAAACTTCCTTTTAAGAGGCAGAAACATTGACCAGGACCAGGCTCAAAGTGGATGGCTGTCTGCTTTGACCGGTTATAATACATGCAGTGTGTTACTCCTCTACATATTGGTAAAGTAAATATTATCTGTTGATGTCTGTCCACTAACACTTTCATCACTGAACAGATTCACACTTTCGTCTAACATACTCCCTAATTAACAGAAATGAAAAAGGCAACCGTCCATCCTGATCATGCCTGCGTCTTTCACGGTGACTCAGACAAACTGATGTTTTTTCAAATAAACACAGTATGTACCTTCTCCTCTATGATGGCAATGATTTCTCCAACTGTCTCCAGGTCCAGTTCGTCCCCCATATAAGACACAGCTACAAGGTCCTCCTCTACTAACCCGGTCTCCTCACCGAGCTCTGCCTTCACTGCAGCTTCTGCATCACCCTCTGCAAGCAAACACACACACACACACACACACACACAGAGGAGTAAATAAGAACATAATTAAAACCTGCAAAGTTGTCAGAAATTATTAGGTCTGAACACAGAATAATTATCTTCTGTACACCATGAACATTGCAGGCCAAGATATTTGATCTTCATCTTTCTATTGTATTTTTCAAAAACCACAGAACCACAAACTCATGCAGTAGTGAAAGCCACCTGTGCACTTAGCTAAAATGGCAGAGTCAGGTAAGGGTAACGCAGTAAGAAACACGAGTGTGAGTATTCATGTGCATGCACAAACATGTTATGAAAGATCATACCTGTGATGACATCATGACCAGGCGGTAAGGCGGTGGCTGCGGTGGCTGTCTGCACTCCGTTTGTGAGGCTTCCAGCAGAGTCTCCCTCCCCGACCTGGCATCAGTGAACACAAGAATGACACAAAAGTGAGCTTTTAATCCAGAACCACTGACTTTTAGACCCACTGGGGAGAAAAATACGATATTGACTGACAGTAAATAAGAATGTTGCTGCCTGTGAATCATTTCTGCTTTCAAAAAAGTCACCAAAGCGATGAATGTGTGTGATGATATGATAAATATGCTCTGAGAATGTTGATATTATCATGTGGGAATATTCATAAGACTGTGAGTTACATCTACATCCTCATTTAGCTCAACCAGACACTTCAAATAATTTAAATATAATGATTACCTTTTGTACTGTGTACTGGCCCTTCAAAGGTATTCATACAGTATGTAGTGTGTTTACAGTGGCGTTCCAATAAGTGGTGTTTATAGTGTATATCACAGGGAGAATTAAATTCAGCATATTTGAGGCATTTCCAACAGAGTCTTGCTAGCTGCTTCATGATTTTATACAGTTTTGACCTTCTGGTATCCTTGTAGTTTTGGGTGTTATGATCCAAACTGAGCTGGCTCTTACCAGGCGGGGGCTGGCCGAGATGAGGTTGCCTTTTTTCAGCAGTTCTGACAGGAGAGGCGAGGGCGGTGGCGTGGCCTTCTGCGTTAGGAGCCTCTTTTGTGCTGAGTCATCGACTAAAGCGGCCAGGCCTCCATCTTTGGGCCCTGGGCCTGGAGCATCCGTCGCTGGTAGAAACACTCCGACCCCCTGGGCCTGGCAGAGTCAGCAAAGACTCAGTGAGAGTGGTTGGCACAGTGAGCTGCAATATCTCAAAACTCTTTCCTTCCAGAAGGGGCTGGGATTGCCAAAAACACCATAATGTGAGGTTATCTTTTTCCACTGACTCATGATGAAACAAGTTGGAGATGCAGAAAGGCACTTTTTTGGAATAAATTTCAAGATACTATTGAAAATAGACACACCTAGGACTTTGATTAGACCAGCAGACTTAACATTATATGTGGAAAAACCCCAAATCTATTAAAGCTATGCCTTAATTACACTATGTTCTGTAAAATTAATTTCCAAAAAAAAGATGATATAAATATGTCTTTGCTAGATAAAGAAAGCCTTACTGAGCACATTTTCTCTCAGTATCAGCGTGTCATCACTACTTAATGATTATTTACGGCAAACACTGTTTTATGTGAGTATGTTCTTACAACTGAGTGGGTGATGGTGGTGGTGTCATCGGAGGCAACACATCCTGTATCCATGGGCGGCGTGGGGGCCGAAGAGTCTGCCTGAGAGTCCATGGTGGGGGGGCTGGCACCCAGAGGAGAACGTACTGTTACACTGGGCAGACGCTTAGGTGTGTTTTTCACCGCCTGACGAGCTGTGATGGAGAGAGGTCAGAGGAGGTGAGAGAGAGAGAATGCATCAATGTGTTTGTTTTTAAGTGAACTCTGCTCAAGGAAACAAACCTCAGCACAGAAACCATGAGCAAGGCATCATGTGAAAGCACAGTCATGTCTGCCCAAGCACATGAGAGAAACAATCCCTTGTCTTACAAAAAACCCAACATATCAAGAAGATGACAGAGCAAAGTATTCCATTAATTTCAGATATGTTGCATTTAGACTGGAAAAGTCTTCACTGGAATGTGGATTTCTATACATGATACCATCTTCTTGGAATATTATATATATATATATATATATATATATATATATATATATATATATATATATATATATATATATATATAATATATATATGACCTGCACACTCCATTCAGACAAATATTCGTACCTGACAGAATGACCTACACCATATTCAGATACATTTCTACAGGTAGTGGTTCATTCAGACAAATATTCGTACCTGACAGAATGACCTTATCCAAATTCAACTGCACTTATACAAGCATTCGTCCATTCTGTTGGATATCTGTGCCTGACAGGATGACCTATTCAGCATTTGTATACCGTGCTGAGAGATTTCTCAAAGCCGAGAAAGTTAAGCACAGCAGTGAATTCTGCACACTTTGCTCATGATGTACTAGTATTTTGTAAACAGATACAGTTTGTTCAGGCATCCTTACTTGCTGTGTTCACTTTGTTTCAAGTTTTTAATTTACAGAGTGAACAAAAATTTGAATGCAAATAATGAAACTGCTGTTGCCCTCTGCTATTGGACTGAAGTCCACCATGCCAATAAGTCATCCCGGGAGTTGTGTCTGTTAGGGGTATTTTCGGTGTGAACCACGGAGCCTGAAAAAAAATTCTAGAGGAAACACTGCATGTAATACACTGACTATGGGTAAGTATTTCATACAACCCCACTTTAATGAATATATATTGCTGTACTGTTTGTTAAATGTTTATTTTTGTAAACGGCAGATATTTTATTTGTAAAGCTCTCGCACCTTGAAAAATGTTTGTATTTGGCAAAAGAACATGTTGACAGAAATCTAGTGAAGTTAATCATAATTGGTACACCTCCAAAATCTTTCTCACAGCATGCCAGACCATGACACAATGGCAACGTGCATCATGGAGTAAGTTCCAACAATAATCCAAAATATTCAGATTGACATATTTCAACAGGCCTCCACAGTGAGCAGACTGAACCTACCTTGGTACGCTGCTTCTGTGGCTTTTCTCTTCTGTTCTGCTTCCTCCTCGTCCTGCTTCTTCTTTCTAGGTGTGGGAAAATCAAACTGTTTAAATTTGGGAAGATGGTATATGGGATGGTATAATGGCAAAATGAAGTAGTACGATGGCTAAAAAGCTGCAGAACCATATGTGTGACCCCCTCTCCCATGCTTTGTAATGACAACTGTTTGCATGTCGTTGAGCAAGAGACTGTGTCCAAAATCATTCTCTCTTACTACCCTCAATGTCAGATTTTTCTGGTTAAGGTCTCCTTATCAAACAGAGGAACTGATCGGAGTCTTACAGTGTGATCTCTGCCCAGAGCTCCTTCAGCTGGGAGTCCATGTGACCCGTCTGTATCAGATCCACCTCCTTCTTTAACTTCCTGTTAGAACACGTGAGGGTTAAAGGTCATGTCTCATAGTGCTGAATCATCTTTTAAATGATCTTCTTTTAAGTGTGTGTGTGTACCTGTATTGCTCCTGTGAATCTCGCAGTAGTTTTTTCAGTTCCTCTATCCTCTCTGTGGTTAGCCTACGGACAATGACATCCTCAATGGTTTCCACTACCTCACCCTTCTCACCACGCTTCCGCCTGGGGGACACAAACACTTGAAGTCAACTCAGAAAATACTTTACCCACAGGAAAAAACAAACGTGAAAACACGTTATTGTAATTCTGCACATAGGTGTGTGTCAGCGATGTGTTATTATACTGACTTTGGTGCTTCTGTGGCCTCCAGCAGCTCAGAGTATTGTGAGGCACAGTGCTGAGAAACAGAGAGAAAATGTGGCGAGTGTTAATCGCGGCCCAAGTGGAGCTCAGCATACTTATCTGCTCATATGAAAAATTAAGAAAATGTTGTGTAGGTCTGTGGCTCTCTCACCTTTTGTGAGAACCAGTCAGGTGGACGGCCAGGCTCTGAGAAAGGCTTGATGGCTCTACTTACAGACACCCTAAGAAAGAGAGAAATTTCTCAGAATGAAGACATTTATGGAAGAGAGAAATCTGAAAATAACTGATTAAATAAATGCATTCAAATTAGGGAAACAAATTAAATGAAACAAGTGAAAAAACCTCATGATCATTTGAGCATCGGCACATTTAATTGAAAACCTAAAATACTGAGCAGTATTATGCAACAACAGCTATCGAAAGGATTCTTATCAGTGTTTTCTTTTTCTTAAACTGTTCAGCCAACACATTCTTTACAACAAAAAAACATTAAAAATCGTTTATTGATAATGTGTCATGTAGCACCAAGTTAGGTACTAACTGCCACCATTCAGACACTATAAGTTGCCCAAGTCTGACCTCTAGCGGTGAGAGTTGAGACTAACAAGACAAGTAGTAACAAAGGATGATAATAACCAGATAATATATGTGTGTTAATTTACTCATGAGTTTCTCACAATAAATAAATCCACCTGCATTCATGGTTTAACACTCTTTTTTGCTAAAGACGATAGGAATGTTTGAGAAGTCAAATATAACTGGCATAAACTGTGTGGGCAAACAGCATCTATTATGTACTTAAATTTATACTTTGCCCTTTTTATATCATCGAGATGGTAGACTCTTACATACTCGGCTGATTTTCTATCCCTAATAATGTTGCTAACACAAAACTCCCTTCTATCCATGTTGCCTCCTGACTATACTTATATGTTTGGATGTACTAATACTATAAGCAGAAATTGCCATTGAGGCTAAATCATGGACTGATCACAAGACTAACTGATTAAAGACAATGTGATTGAATGTGTATCAGTATGGATGCTTGAGAGAACTTCAATGACGCCTTAACGTAATACAACTGAATGTGCATATGTGGAGAAAAAAACGCCATGTTGTAAACAGCGTGTTTTGTGATGAATCTGATGTACATAACACACACTTAGTTACAGTGTGTGTGTGATGAATATGATGTACAGAATTTTGGAGCCCACTTTTTTTCTTTTTAATACACTTATTTATTTTGTCCTGTTTTCTGATTATCTGTGGCTGCTCCCTTTGTGAATAACAAAAACAATTGAGTAAGTTGACTTCTTACCAGTTTTGGTCACCACTCCTCATGACAGAGGAGGCCAGGCACAGTTTCTCCCTGACTGACCATGGCTCTGTTGGCCCTACATTCAGTATCTTGTGTTCTGTGGGGATAAAAGCACAAACATACAGTCGATAATCAGATATCGAGGGATTCTTTGCAGCCAGTGGTAAATGAAATGCTTTATTTTAGGGCACAAACAAAGACTCAGTAAAGTCCACAAACCGGCAAACATAAATCCCAGAACAAATACATCTGGTCCATTTTGCTAAAACACTGAGCGGTCACTGTATTAAACCGCTTTGTTCAGTTTCCATCTGTCATTAAATAGCTTTAACACATAGCATATTCACACAAATGTCCATAAAACCTATATCACGAATAAAAAGGACAATGTAATGCGTAAAGAATCTTCTGTAAGAGCTGATAAACAAATGCGTCTTCATTTCAGTTTCCAGGTTAATTAACAGGATGAGTCTCAGCATAAGAACCGTTATCTGTATTGTTTTGTTGTTTTTCCGGAGCAGTAAGTAACACATACAGTAGCTACATAAAAAGACTGTCCCAATACAACCCAAATGCACCAAACAGTCTGAGATGAATGAACTAATAATAATAATACGATAGCCCCGCTGGTTAGCTCACTGTTATGTTTATATTGTTGATCAAAGTTAGCTAGCTAGCTACTGTTAGCTAAATTGGATTGTTGTCATTAATTTGCTAGCTTGTATCGTGTTTAGAGGATGCTTCTGGGACTTATTATAGCTCTTCTCATTTCTGTAACACGTGCTGGAGGTTAAATACAAAAATAAAACTAACTAAAATAATGAGAATAAGCCGTAGCGCAGCAAAAATAAATTGCCATACACTTAATAGACTAACATTTAGCGTTAGCTTAGCATTGTTGATTACGGGGGACACATTCACGAGACACACACCGTTCACGGTGTAACGTTAACGTTTTATCACTACTTGGTCCAAACGTTTCAAATGAATCGCGTGGTTTGGAGTTTGCTTTATGTTAGTTTTTGCTATAAAATTACGATTAAATCGATAAAGAGTTGGAAAATATTACTCACTGCCGATACCGCTCGCCATTTCTTTTGTGCTAAGGCCGTGAGCACAACTTCCGCCGGACAGGTTTCAGTGGTACACATGTGAACTAAGAGGGGAAAGGTGAAAATACCGAAATTCATCAGACGGACTGCAACTGCAGTCAGCACAGATTATTAAATATAAAATATGAAATAAAAGTAAATAAATAAACAACCCCGTTTGAGTTTGGTTTAGAAAAACAGACTTTTTTTTTTCCATTTTCAAGTCTAACAAGGCATTAAGTAATTAATTAGCGATTTGATTCCTCTAAGAACCTAACTATGGCTGGTGTTTCTACTCTCGGTGTTAAATGAGTGCGAAAACACCAATTACATCTTAACCAGAAGTGTCACAAGCAGATGATTATTGTGTCTTATCAGACAACAAGAGCGGTGTTGTGAGAAATACTGTAGACAAAATTTTAGAAATATTGAGTCTAGGTACCTAATCGCACCTTTACCCCATTAAAACATCTTTGTCCTCACACACAGACACACACACACGTATTTTTAATTTTAACTACATTTAATTTTTTTTTTCTGGGCATTTACAGTATACCCACCTATCAGCTATAAGGCCAGTGAAATATATAGGCTTAGGTAACTACACTCACATCCTCTACATTATCCTACCAATCTAGTACCATACCCACTTTGTCAACTACCAAAAAACTACTGACCTTATACATTTAACAGGCAAAATGAAATTTTCTGAAACTGCTTTCCCCCTAAGCGAAAGCCTAAAAGCCGTTTCAGACCCCTCTGTACATTGTCAGGAATATAACACAGGTGGAGACATATTAAATCCTTTTGAATTTAATGTGATTTCTTTCTTTAATGTCTTGTTTTATTTATCAAAAACTCTCAAATTTAGAGAAAGCAAGTCTGATACATATCAAAATCAACTTAGAAACAAACCATGTGTATTTGTAGACTATTAACATCTCCACAGATCATTGTTCTCCCTAACTGTCCAGAAACAATTCGGTGGGTGTGATCTACCCTGGTTGTGAATTCAGAGCAGTCCCAATAGGGCTTTCATCACCTGTGATAATTCCAGTGCTGGATGAGGATTTAAAGAGTCATAGTCAGTTGTTTAAGACACATCCAAAAACATGTGCCGGGAGCTGCCTCTTTTTCAAGTTTCAGGTTGTATTGTCATTAAGCTATACAAAACAATGCAGTAGTGTACAATGAAATGCAGGTGTAGTCCCTTCCATGCCATGTACAGAATTAATAACTAATAATAACTGATAATCGGATGTTCAAATAATTACATTTGAAAAAAGATACAATAAAGCAGAACTAACTAACCATACATACATACATACATACATACATATATATATTAAACTACAAATACAAAACTTTGGGTATAGTGGGTACGAGGGTAGTTCAAAAGGTAAAGGTATGGTAATGTTGTATGTCATGTATGTATGGTGGCATGTGGAGGATGAGGTGGAGCTGAGGAGTCTTACAGCCTGAGGAAAGACGCTGCTCTGTAGTCTGGTGGGACAGCAGCGGATATTTGTGTGTCGCTTGCCAGATGGTAGCAGGGTGAAGGCTGGGGCTGAGAAAGGTACTGACCCAATTACATTAACATGTGTGTATGAATGTCTCGTGTGTGCCAGAATAAGCGGGAGGATCACAAACAAATCGTGCATGTAATAATAGTCCTTGAGGTCCTGTAAGGTAGAGAGGCAGCCAGTGTCTGTAAGACATAGCGGACATGTTGTGTCGACTGAAAGGACTGTCTAAAGTAAAAGGACTGAGCAGCTGAGCTGGAGTTCTGTGACTTCTGTGTGATGAGCTATGATTTATTCACTTCATTCATGGGATTTCATGTTTCGCATTCACTATCTTGAGCAAACGTGTGCTAACGTGATGTGTTTAAAACAGGGTTCAGACACCTTTTCAGAAGTCAAATTCAAGCACTTTCAAGATCCATCTTCAAGCTTTTCCAGCACCCTACAGCTGTAGTAAATGACACATTAACACTAATAAATATACACTCAAAATGATTATTTGACTTCATTATCACATCAAAAGAGATGGTATTATGCTATAAACAACCAAAATTGTGTTTGAAGTAACAGAAGGATAAAAAAGTAGAGGAGAACACATAAGTTTTATGCTTCAAAATGTGTCATCTGTCTGTAAGCAGACTTTGCTTGCTATCTAACCTGGCTGTTGCTCCATTTAATAAGCACACTATTCAGTCAAACAGTTACAGTTTTAAATTCTTTCAAGCACTTCACCCAAAATTCAAGCACTTTTCCACCCCTTGAAAACACAATGTTAAAATTCAAGCATTTTCAAGGATTTCAAGCACCCGTACAGACCCTGTAAAAACTGTAAGAAATGCACGGAGATGGGTGACACACACGTTTAGCTTTAAAAAGTAATTTTTCTGGTTCCCAGCAAATACATAAATAAAACAAAAACTGAAATATCCATATAAACAGGCAACACTAAGGCAAGTTGTTTTCTGCCTAATCTGCTGACCCTTAATTGTGAACGAGAAAGCCATTTTTCCTATACCTGGTGGCTGATGGGCCATGACCAACATTTGGTCATTATGCTCAGTAGGAGTGGTTGCAATCAACTTGTGTTTTAGGATAGTTTCAGGTCATTTAAAGCAACAGTTTATCCCAAAATCAAAAACAAATATTTTCCTCTTACCTGTAGTGCTGTTTATCAGTCAAGAGAGTTGGAGCATTGCATGTCAGTACTGATAAAAAGCTCTTTTGTGTAATTTGTGAATTAAAATCCTTTTAATAAATACAAGGCTATTGTTTTAAAGGTGTGATTCTGAAAATCAAAAAATATTTCATCAGCTTTTTTTAGCGTCCAGTTATGACAAAAATCATCATCTGTTGACGACTTTTCAGACTTCTGTGACTCTTACCCGAAACTGTCGAGACCAGTCACTCAAGAGTTTTACTAAAATGAGACATTCACAACAGTTTAAATATTGGCAGTCTTTATTTCAACAAGACTAAGAAATGTTGTTTAATATACATTTTTCTCTTACAATTTAACATCTATCTCATCTTGTTTTTCCATAACATTTAGGAGATACTCTGACAAGTAAAAATCTGGTGTACTGTTATGGCCTCTTTTAGAGACATCTAAACCGGCTGCTCTTTATTTACACTTTTTTTTTTTTTTATTCTTCTCAGTCAGTCACTCAGTCTCTCCTCAGAAAATGAGTCCTTTCTGTTCTTGTGGGCCAAAGGCTGATGGAAGGCTTTCAACACCTGTCCAACTCAACTTTCACGTCACCAGACTGAAGTTGCTCTGTGGATCGAATAAGCAACATCCAGCAGCCGGAGAAATGTTGCTGCCCTGGCCCGCAAGCACAGACATTTACCATCATCACCCAAAACATTTCCTCTTAACTCTCAGAAAGTTGGGTTTTCTTCACACTCGACACAACTCTTCGACATGACACGAACACATGCACAAGCCCTGGTAGAAATGTAGGTGGAAAACCAAAACAAAAACAAAAAAAAAATCAGGAGATCTGAAGCAGTCACATGCAGAGGTAATGCCGAATCAAGCTGACGCACAGCTTCAGGATTTTGCATTAAGGCTTCAGTATTTTATGTATGTAGCTTCGCTGTTTCATCAGATCCTTCAGATTTTCGATATTGGTGTCCTCGTTGATTTTTTTCCCCCAAGTCTGCTAGTTGTCAAAATCACTTCTTTAAAAAGAAAATTTAACATAAGCTTACAATCAACTTGTCAATTTCAAAGCCCAACAAGAGGCATAACCATCCGTCTTAACTGCAGCCAATCTGCTTTTAGTTGTTTTTGTTTTTTTGACAAAATGCATACTCAGAGACCCATATCTGATCAATTTAATCAATTACTTTGGGGAAAATATTTTCACCTATTATTTGCATATCGAAACACTCTGAATACTGTATTTTTGATCATCTGTCAGTTCTAAAAACATGTTTGCAATGACATTAAAATACATGCATAAGTTACTGTACAAAAGCTACACGAGGCAGCATCATTTTAGAGATGAGATGGCCAGTTAATGCAACTTACAGACCCGATTATCTAAGTAGAAGATATAGAAAATCTAATGTGCTTGTCAGCTGGTAACAATGTACTCAAACACCCGACAGGGAGCAGAGCAGATGATGGATACAAATCATCAACTTCTACATTCTTTTTTTTTTACCTCAAGAAGTTGCAAAAAATGTACCGAGGTTACAAAAAAAAATAAATCAGGCACCACACATTGCATTCATTTTGGTAGCACTTGTGACAATACTTCAACATTCCACCTCAAGTTGAAATGATGAGAAGGTGATGGTGAGGATAGGTAGATCAAATGAGTGTATGTACTGACACAGGCCGTTAAAGAGGCTTGAGTGTGTACTGTGGGATGGGGAGAGGATTGGGGGGGGGGTGTAGGTGGAAAAAAAAAAGCACCAAAAACAGTGCACACTGACCAAAAGTGCCCCCCAATATCTGTGCACACTGTCCTCCTCCACCGCCGAAATCTAGCAGTAAAATCCACTGTAGTACCTAATATATATCTTCATACCAAAAATAGCTAAAAATTACAACACCTCTCTCAACATAAAACCCTGTATTAAAATAATCTTTTCTTGATTTCCTTTGATCAAAGCACTGTCTTTTGTTCCTCTTCTCTAATGTGAAACGCTCTGAACATACATGTCGCCACCTTCTCTTTTCCAACAAAGTAAGACTGTATAGAGTCAGATCCTCCGTGCTGAACTGAGCTTACAATACCAAAAAAAGGGCATTCAGGACTTGTCAGCTTTGCCTTCTTTAGGGTTAATGCCAGGGGAGTCCCTCTCCTTCCGCGCCAGTCACCTTTCACCAGGACGCCAGCCACGTATCTCAACTCTATCAGACACTTTCAACTCGACATCATTAGATTGCATTGGCAATGAGAGCATGCATGAGGTATGACCTTATATTGAACTGTTTTAAAATTAAATTACAAAAAAAATTAATGAAGGACAATAAAAGTTAGGTTGTGATAATGCTCAAAGCAGACATACAATATGCAGATGCCCCGAAAGCTCTTCAAAAGTAATGATTCCATACCCCGGTTCCAACATAAACACCTGTGCTGCAACTTCTGTCGCTGTATTTCTGAGAGATTTTGTTTCTTCCAAAGAGATCAACGGCTAGCTTCATAATTTCTGACCGGCTGATGAGTGTAAATGTATAAATGCACAGACTAAAACATTCACAGTGTGCACATTCAAATGGCTGTTATGAATTGTTAACATTCATAACGTGACATGATTTGCTGATCTCTGAACATCCTCAGAAATATGATGTGTCCCAACACAGGCACTCCACGTTCAACCAAACATCTCGCTTACAATTTAGATATCAGATGGCAATCACTGAAGAAGGCACAAAAATGTATTATGAGATTAAATTGCCAAAACAAGACAATTATATGATGTTTGTAATGCTGCAAGCAGAACCATAGTGTAGCTCCAACAGAGCCATGAGGAGTAAAGGTTTATCTGGTGGGAAAAAGGGGGATTTCTAGGGAAGTAAATCATATTGCTGTACACTGATGTCCTTAAAAACATACAAACAAATAATTAAAAGTGAAGTTATTGTAATATTAAGAAGAGTCCCCCCCCCCCTCCCAATGGCGGACAGTCCAAGGTCCTGAAGGCAGTCTTTTTTTAAAGTCTCTCTGACAGTTTCCCCCTTCGCTCCGTCATTCCTGGTCGTTCTCTTCCTCTTCCTGCCCAGCCAAGTTTTATCTCAAATGAGGAGCCAGCAGGGCCAGGGCCAGCCCGCAGAGCGCCAGCGCCATGCTTCCCTGTGAGGCGATCCCCTTATTCATTGTTTCTGTGCCCACCACCACTTGATTAACCCTGGGTTTGCCAGGGTTCGGTGGAGTGGAGAAGTAAATGTCCTGGTCTGTGACGCAGGACGGAGAGTCGCAACCGCTGCCGCTCTCCTCCCCTCCACTGCCGTCCTCATCTGAAGACAAAAAAAAACACACAAGGGTCAGATGTGTGCAACTAGGACATCATGTCATAAAGAAAATCAGGAAGAAGCTAAAATGATCCTCACCATCCTCACCGTTATCCACGGAGATGTCGTTGCCGCTGTGTGCAGCTTTGAGCCAACTCGTCATTTCCTTCAAAACTGCGATCTGACTGCGAATCACAATGTCCGGCTTTGTTATGTCCACGTCCACGTCAGGGTTTGATACCTGATTGGCCAGTCCGTTGCCAATGACAACTGACTCGTACCTGTGTAAAGTGAAAGTTTATGTTAGTGTAGATGTCAGATTATTATATACTTAAAATCCAATAAAACGTAGATTCTGTGTATGCAGAGTGAGTAGCCTCTTAAAGGCGGGAATGTCACGGCGGTCTTTATAGGCCGTGGTGGAATGTAAGAGGGACAGCCAGCAGGACAGGATGACTGTGACATTCTGACAACATGTTATGTGTATATATGTGTATGCCCTATTATGTGTATATATTTGTTATGTGTGTAGCCCACTGTCAGGAAATTCAAAAAACAGCTAGCAGCAGTTAGCAGCTAACTCAAAGAGGAAAAACTACAAGCAAAAATGTCTGCAAACTGGTGAGAAGAAAAGGTCCTGCAGCTCCTTACTCTCTAAGCAGAGGACGAGATCAGCCACCGTAGAACAGATACAGTAAATGACTGATATTGTTAACAAAGTGCTGCCCGACGTGTATGTTACGCCACATTAGAGGCTAACGTTATCACGTCATGCCTGTCATGCCTGTCATGCCTCTTTTGCTTCTGGAAGGCCGGCATGCTGTCTAAAATTACAAACTGGAGTGGCGTTATGCCTGCCTCGTTTGATACTGTTAAAAAAAAGTTCAGTCGGTGCAATAAATGGTCTCTGTTGCAGGCCTATCACGGGATCTCTGTGTAAAAAGGGCTGGTATGTGTGTGTCTGTGTGTGTGTGTGTGTGTGTGTCTGTGTGTGTGTGTGTGTGTGTGTGTGTGTGTGTGTCTTACCTGCTCTTTGCAGTTCCATTCCAGCACTCGTCCCCAGGTGCAATCCTCTCACCGGCACACACTGTCTCTGGCAATGTGGACCAGAACTTCTTTGCATGTTTCAACTTCTTCTTCACATCACTCGTCTGCAAAAGGAACCACACAAATGACGAGTCACACACATGAACTAAAAGCAAAGCAGCAGTAATTTGGCTGCGCTCTAGGTTTTCTTAAACCTCACCAATCGATCTAAACTTGTCCCCGCAGCGGTAGTGGGCCTAGCGTCAGGACTGTAAGGGCGGAAGCGGCCGTTAAAGCCGGTGTCTTTGATGGAGCGTTTGGAACGGAAGGCCATGCTCAGTTTCGGCTGCCCACATCCTTGGAAAACCTGTCAGAAATGAACAAAGTGAAGTTAGAGGAACTGAATCTCTTCATTTCTTGTGTTTCTTTAATAAACTGCTATGAAATGATACTAACTTTCTGTGACACTTGCATGCTGTTCTCCTGCATGTTCATGATGGCCTCTGAAATCTTCACGTCGATTGGATCCATGACGGACTCGAAATTAAAGGGACCTTCAAGCCTCTCGGCCAGACTAAGCATGGCGTCTGAAAATCAGGACGTAAGAACATGAAATTAAAAAGAGTACAAAAAATTGATTCATGATTTTCTTCAGTCAAACTTATTTAAAAAAGCTGCCACTAGGTGGAGGCACACGTCCGAGAGCAGGAGACTGTTCGGCAGTGAACCCTCAGATTACAGCAGCGTGAAGCTGCAGCAGAAACCAGACGCCTCCACAGACAGCAGCAGCGTCAGCAGCCAGGGACAGGAGCATGTAATGGTGTTATAGATGCCAGGAAACATCTTTAGTCACATGAGTCTGTCATGCAGAATCAATGTAATTCATACAGAGGAGAACAGGGCACATACACAGCCCCCTGAATGTAATGAAACTGATCTGGGTCTGTGTTTACACAACACACGAGCTGCATTCATCCTGTGGGTCACAACATGTACAAGCTGCACCACCCCTCCCTCTCTGCCTTTTCTCATATGAGATGCTAAAGAATGAGGGACGGGTTTGTACATGATTTTTACAGTAAAAACACTGGGCCTCACGCCAGAAAAGACACAAACAAATGTGTCTTATTTCCATCCCATCTCCAATTTGTTCTAATTTTGTTAGTACCTGCTGATTTCTGGGATTCACCTTTTTTTCCTTCTTTTTGCTCTTCTCTTAGGTAAGAGAAAATGTTACGAGTAGTCAGGAGCTCTCTCACCAAGCAAAACAAACACAAACCACAAATTGTTGCCCAGCGCAACGAAAAATGTGTTTTACATTTGAGGAACATCTAAAAAAAAATGCTTTATCAAATTTAATGACGTTGCAGAGTCGTTAAAATGACTGGATTATAAACGGTCAGGGCTAAAGAAATACACGATACTTGGTCTATTGATCCCAATTACTGTAATTTCTGTTACTGCTCAGCAGTGTTAAAATGTAACTGAATAAACTTACTAAAGTACTGTACTTAAGCTCAAATCTGAGTAACTTTTACATTTCTTGATCATTTTAATCTCATGCCACTTCATACTTCTACTACACTACACTTCAGAGGGGAATACTTTACTTTTTACTCAACTGCTATCTTTAAATAACTGCTTTACAAATTAAGATTTCTGCACACAAACCATGTGAGAGAATACAAAGCTGAACAATTAGCCGATTCATTAGAAAATTGACCGGCAGCTGTTTTTTATCATGATGGAAGTCATTTTTCATGCAAGAAAACAAGTTGCGGTTCATGCTTCTCATATTTTCTGTACACATGAGGACTTACTGATTTTCCTTTTAATTATTTTGATTATCTAATTATTTAAACCTTTTTGTATATGTACTTTCACTTCTAATATTTTAATACATTTCTCTGAAATCAATTTGTTGAAGTTTATTTAACAGTCACTTTCTCTACTGCAGAAGTTCTTCTCACTACAGCTTTTTTTGGCGTCATATTTTATAGTGTTTAGAGGCTGTTGATTATGCTACTAGGTGACTTATAATTAAGTGGGATTCATCACTGAACACACCTGGGTCAGAGCAGATTTTGGTGGTCATGAATGTTTGGTGCATCTGGAGTTGACTTCTCTTTTATTTTCTCTTACCACAAAATTAAGAAAAAATAGAACATCATTTAAGAAAATGTTGCTGCATGAGGCTCACTGTGTTCCTCTCTGTTCCTACTAAACTACAATTAACCCACCAAATACACTGAAAAAATATTAACATGTCTCATCTAATTAGCCAATTTCCATCATGCCACCAATCCCATCATGTCACACTGGTTTCACGCCCTCCAGGGTAAAGAGGGGTGCATGTTTAGATAAGGCTGAAGTAGATTAGGTTAGATTAAACTTGAATGATTCTCTGCTGAAATATGAGCACTGCAGTGGCAACTTGTAAAGGAACAGAGAAGCAGGGAGTTGTATAAATATACTCTGTTGCCAAATCAAACACTTTAAGCCATTTTGGTAATAGCAGGGTGCACTCTCGGTCGTTAGTTTAATAATGGCCGCAGAAGGTGTCCTTCATCACACGACGGTCACTTACCAAGGAAGTTGTTCCACTCGGTGTCCAAGTCGGCCTGGTTGGCCAAACACCCGCGCAGCACATTGAGGCAGTAATTCTGGCAGGGTTTCAGGGCCACTTGGCCCGAGCAGTAGGGACAGTACAACATCTTCATGGCCGCTCGCACACAGCTGGGAGACGCGCTGACCTGGAGGAGGCAGGGGGCAGTCAGCAGACTTATCATTTCCCCACGGCAAAAACACGCATCCAGCTCCATCACAGACACATACTTAGACTGTGAAAAAGCATGGCCATTAATTTTATAAGCCAACTCTACAAAGCAGGATAATCTAATCATCAATGAATCACTCAGTGCAGTGGAAAAACACGCCATACCAGAACAGTCAGCGTGGTTTATGTTATCAGAGACACTGTAATGGAACCTCGGCCAGTTTTTTCCCAAAGTAAGATATGGAGTCAGAGACACAGAGGGGATGGATGGATGGAGCTTTGTGGAAAAACTCTCAAGTGTCCTGAAGTAGGCCGACTGCTTCGGTTTGATTTCAGCAAAGATGACTGCCTCTCACTTACCGTAGAAACTTTATTGACCACATCTGGCATGAGCGTCAGGCCGCGCACAAAGGTTCGTGCGGCAACGAAGGCCCGTGTCAGCTGGATGCGGAGCTTGCGAGGCACATCGCCGAAGGGCTGCAACTGCTCCGTGTGGCGGCTGACGCACTCCATGTAGGCATCGCTGAACTCGTACTGCACGTTGACCAGCCGGAACATCCTCTCCAGGAGGTCGGCCCAGAAGTCCGACAGCATGGAGTCCAGGTTGACGGCAGCACTGCCGGACACGTAGTACCGAGTCAGGGCCTCGAAGAAGTTCTTGAACAGTTCTGCGTTCTGCACGTACATCATCCCGTACGTTCGCACGAACATGTTGTGCAGCGAGACCTCTGCATTTTTTAACAGCTCACGGAAAAACTCTGCAGAGGAAAAGAAAGAGGAGGGGGGATTAGTGCGATGACTAAATACTGAGGCTGCCAAAGAGCCAGAACAAACAATTTTACATTGTGAACATTTCATGTCCGTCTACAGGGAGGGATTTATTCTAAAGATGCTCCAGAGGAAATTGAATTTGTGTGATGGATAACATGTTGCCCGGGACATCTACAGAGACTGAGAGCTGATTTTATCAATCTGTAACTCAATAACATTTTATGATTTGTCCTGTTTGGGCACAGTGAATTCACACTTTGTGGGTATTCCATTACAAAACACAAGGCAACACACAAGCACATTGTGAGGTTTTCATCTGATTGTTGCAATACACAGATTCCAGAGTGACCGCAGTGTTTGTGAGAATCTAAATGATTGCTGTTGTGAAGACAAGATGAACATTTCAAAAGTATTCACAGGGCCGGATCATAGTAAATCTAAATGATGTTGAAATGCGGAGCCCTCCGCCCCACAGTTTTACTGTCGGACTCTGCCGCTGCCACTGTTTGAAAATCAGATTGATGGTTATTCCACTTCACCTGTGCCCATGTCCTGACGTTTTGAGTATCTCAACAGAAACAGCTTAAGCATAAAATCTTGGATGAAAGGGAAAAGGAATGTGTGGTGGGGAGGCGGCTGGACGGTTGGAAACGAGGGGATGAGAGGAGGGAAGCAGGAGGGGTGAAAGGTGGAGCTGGAGCATCTCTGTCAGGCTGAACGAGCGGCCAAGTATGGGAGCGGTGCTGCTCCTGGCTCTGTGGACTTGCCATTCAGCGGAGACGTCTCTCCACATCAAGCCCCTTCAAACTGACCACCATCAATGGCATTTTTCTGTTGTCACATTCCATTCGCTTTCCTTTCTCCCGGCTTGTCTTGGACTGTCCTTCAGAGGCATTTTCAATAGGATTACTGAATAATGCGACCCCCCCTGCCCCCTCCCCTCCCGTATATGGACCTGTACCCCCATCCAGCCCTGGATCTCCCTCCCTCTGCTGCTTTCACTTCATCAGTTCCTTCAGAGAGCTCTCTTCACTAGAGACAGGGAACAATGACCTACTTCATCCTGAGGAATGTCCATCACCCCCCTCGCCGCTTTCCCCCACCCCCCAATAATCCAGGCCCCCCTCTCCCACGGACACCCCCTCCTCGCCCCCCAACTTTCTTAATCTGAACAAAATGAGAATTCCTCAGAGTCTCCAAAAAATGCTTCACCTCCTTCAGTCTCGCGTGCATGCAAGCATACACTCACCCTCTTTCACTCATCTCTTTTTTTTATCCGCTCTCCATCTCCCCCTCGCTGCCCCGTGCGCACAAAACTTCTGTCCCGCTGCAGTTTCTCTGGATGCCCTCTGCTTGGCTTTGAAATGTAAAGTTCCCATGCTCTCACAGAGGGAGTCACTAAACGCTCCCTGCCACCAGGATGGACACACACACACACACGCACGCACACACACACACACACCCACACACACACACACACACACACACACACACACACACACACACACAAACCCCAAGTAGCGCTGTCACTTCCACTTCAGACTGACACACTAAAAAGAAAAAATGAGGCAGGGGAGGGGTGAGGGCGGCTTGGGGCGGGTTAAGTTGAGGGCTTTTTTAACTCCAAATCCCCACTGTGTCGCCAAGGATACCGGAAACACTGCAGCCCCTCCATTTACCTCCCCGCCATCATTGCAGCCCCCGCCCCACGCCTCCAACACACACGCATACACACACAAAGCCAGGGGAGAGGGCACCAAGTTCCACGCTCCATTGACAGAGATTAAAACAAAAGGTCCACCCCCACCCCTGGAATGTCATAGTAGCCACAAGTTTAAAGTCAGTGAAAGGAAACAGAGGAGGTGAGGAAGAGGAGGAGGAAGAGGGACGAAGCAGGAGAACAACCCTAAACTTCTCTATTTCCTTTCCACAGTTTATTAGAGCAGTAATGCCTATATGCTAAACAGATAAGCCCTGTAATGAGTTTGGACAAACTAACTGTTTAAAAAGAGAGCGGCCTGTGCAGGGTGCGTGTGTGTGTGTGAGAGAGCAGTGGCAAAAAGAGGGGGCAGAGGGGCTTTTTGGCTCAAGCTGAGGGTCTGAAGTATGAGCTGCATTACACAGGCATCTTGCATTGTCATTAAAAACAGTTTATGACACGCAGCCGTCTGCCAACGGGCCGAGGAGCTGAACACTCCCTCAGGATTTTTCCATTAAAAAATGCGCCTGTCGCTCAGCCAATGGTCTGAGAGAATCTGGGTGAAAGGTGACACGAGAGAGAGTGGAAGCTGTAGCAAAATGTAAAGGAAGAAGGACGACTCCTGCCTCTGCGCGTGTTCGTCTTTTTCGTTCTCTCTCCCCTCACCCTGTCATCATTTCCACATGTTGCAGAGAAGGCCCTAAATTATGAGCGATGATCTTAGGGCCCAATCCATCACAGGAACAGAGGAGCTGACCGATCTCCTCCCACTCCTCCCTCCTACTTCCTCCTCCGAGGAGCTTCCCCCCTCAGCCCCGCACCCCCACCCGTGTCCCTATAAACTCTGCTCCTCCCAATCCCAGCCCAGGCAGTAATTGCATCCTATTTGTGCCAATTAGTCCCTGCGCTTCTCCCTTTTCTTATGGGATGGGATTCTGTCCCTCCTGCTGTTGGACTTCGGGGCTTCGGATGGATGTCTCTTGTTGTGTGTGTGTGTGTGTGTGTGTATGTGTGTGTGTCTGGAGACAAGGGGCCTTAATCCAAGAGCTTAAATCCCAGACATAGGCTCACTCTGCTGGATGGGGTCAGTGCAACAGGACAAACAGGCTGAGGCCAGGACAAACACACAGAGAGGGGAGAACTATTTCTGGCCCTGGTCTTAATTGGCCATGACTCCTAGCTCCAGGCGCATGATGAGAGCCTGCCTAATCACACACACCGCTTCCTGAGTTTGTGACTGCATGTTGTTGTGTCTGTCTTCTTGTACAGATGCAGCTGTGTTTATGCGCACATGCAGCCCGCTTCTCAGGAGCAATCGACTGACGTCATCATCCCAACAGCCCTCTTTAATACAATAAGCACTTCCTGCGCCGGTTTCACCCGACGGGAAGTGCCTCCTTCAGGGTGTCTCGATGTGACAACAGGAAATAATAGGACGGCAACCCGAGCCTGTCACCGTATCCAGTGAGAGAGACGGTCTAATGGCCCAGGTGGAAGAGAGCACAGCGGGCCTTTGTAAAGAGATCCCACATCTATCAGTTCAGGGACAGCAGCAACCTACAGTGATGAGGAGGGGGCTCAAAGGGGGAGGAAGGTAAATGAAGCACGGGGATGAGTTTCACTGTCAGCCCGAGGACTGCCCCCTCTTGGTCAAACAGATGACCCTGCAACTGCTCAGGCTTTGTCAGTCTCTGTATGACTTTTGCATGATTAGTCTGATCTAAAAGAGTGTGTCACAAAAAAGCTAAAACTTAAATGAAAAACATGTCCTAAAAAGAAGAAACACGACTCAAACTGTGTGATATATAACTGAGTAAACATGGACTATGACAAAAAAAACAAAACTTTAGTCACAATCAAGTTTGACAGTTATGTGAAAACAACAGGAGGATATCGTCAACACAACTATTGTTCCTGTATAAGTTCCTCAAAATCAAAGACCCAGAACTGCTTTATAGTCTTGCCATTTTGCTCAGATGCTTCACAGTCGTACCGGAACACATCCATTATTAAATCTGCAGACAATAAAAACTGCACCACCTGTAGCCCCAATAAACCAAATGCAAAGCAGCTACAAGAAATGTCAATGTATTTATTCAAGCAGGAAATCATCTGCTTTCTGTTTCTTCATGCAACAAGTGCGACTCTGTTCTCAGAAGAAAAAGCATAAAAGCATGTAGAAGGCAGAGTGAGGAAAAGTTTCATTTTGTTAGATTATATGTGCTTCTACAAGAGAAATTCTGTGAAGAAAAATTTCCTACTTAAATTAAAATCATTATCGACATAAATCTGGAGATACTATGATATATAATCTGACTTAAAGGCAACCTGGCAATATTAAAAAAAAATGTAGAGCTATTTAACTATTTAAATCTATCAACAGACAATCTAAATGATTTAATAATTAAAAAATCATTTAATTCATTTTAAAAGCAAAAATTCAATGGTCTCTCTATCTCTTTTAGATTATCTTGTTTTTTTTGATAGTAAGTTCAATATCTCAAACAAAACATGACATTTGAAGAGATCACCATAGGTAGACCTTTCATAGCAACGGTTTTTGTGTAAGACACAGTAAATTGTCCATGGAATAATTGCAATAAACACTATTATTTTCATTCTAGGGACCATTTTATGTTCCTGAAATAATGCAACATAATAGCATAATAATGAAGTATATCCTTTTAAAGAGCAATGAACTTTAATTCAACCATAGATGACATCAAAACACATCTCAGCATAGTTTTTTTCTTTTGTTCATTTGTCTTGAAAAAAATGCTCAGGTGCTGCAGGTTATTCTGGCATCATGTTGGCTAAAATTATGTATACTTCTTATGTATACAAACATACGTGCAAGCAAATCAGGCAATATATGGACGTGAGCTCCATTGTTTTTGCTGACCTCGATAAGTGGATAACATACATTTTGCTTGACATGTAATGCATGCAGTGATCAATGTGATACACAGTGAGGCATTTTGTGTGATGGAAACAGAAAGGAAGGTCTGAGGGGATTTTTGGGAGAGAGGGGCAGGAGATGGGGACAAAGGGCAGTAAGAGAGGAGACGAAGAGGGGCGGGACAGCTCGAGCAGCCACTGCATTCCGACACGTCACATTCCTGTTCACATCTGGCTGCAATACACGCTCTCCTCGTTCCTGACTATCCCTCTCTCCTTTTCACGGACATATAAGATCTGAAGGTCTCTGACCCTCATGTGCACAGGCACGCATGTGTGCACACGCACGCATCAAACCACGCACATAAACTGCCCTCAACAAGCAAAATTCCAACGTATCCAGAAACTTAAACATCCAACACTTTCTATCTTTTTCCTCTTCTCTCTATATCATCTTTTCCAGCAGAGCTGCAGCGGTGACACGGTCTGGTAGCTGCCTCGCTACCTCGGTGACTCAGCACTGCTGCATGTTCCCATGCGCTGCCACCCTCAGAAACGGAAACCCGATCCCAATATTTACAGGCACACACACATGTGCTCACACACAGAGGAACAGGAAGTACAGAGAAGACTAAATCTGAAGATGTGTGTGGTCCGTCTGGAAGCGTGCACGTCTCTCTGGAGAGAAGGGAAGCGGGTAGTGGTGGTGGGGCACGACGAGGCAGGGAGCTGAGACGTTGAGAGACAGGTGGACGGGCCAAGAGACACAGACAGACTGTCTCCGCTCGGGGCAGTGCACTGGCAGGTGGGAGCGTCCGTCAAAAAATCATGCAGCACAAGTGCTGCTATGGGGACAGTGGCCAGCAGCACATTGTCGTCCGCTGAGAGGCTGGTGTGCGTGTGCGTTTGTTTGTGTAAGTGTGTTTGCTTACTGTCAAAGTGGTCGTGCCGCTGTCTGAAGGTGGATTGTAGGTTGGTGCTAAGCCTGGAGACGGGAGCTTTGATCTCCGTGTGGCTCTGCTGGCTCAGCTTCTCCTCCATCTCCACCGTGCAGCAGGAGAAACCCTGCGGACACACTTTCAAGGGGGCTCCTGCAAGAGACGAGGAGAAGACACTGTTAAACACAGGAAGTGTGATGCAGGAAACTGTCCCCACAGGTCACATCATACAAAACATGCTAGACTAAAACACAAGGCCCGATTTAAACATAACAGTAGGCCTCGAAAGGTGATTCAAGTTCAATGGTGGAATGTAACCAAGTACATTTACGCAAGTACTTTATTTAAGTACAAATTTGAGGTACTTGTACTTAACTTGGGTATTTTCCTTTCATGCCATTCTGTACTTTTCCTCCACAACATGTCAGAGGGCAATATTGTACTTTTTAGTCCACTACATCTATCTGACAGCTTTAATTTCTTTACAAATCAACTTTTTTTTCTGAAAAGTCTTAAGAAAAGTTTAGAAAATATGTTTTGCTTTAAGTTAAATTACCCCAAAGTTTATACAAGTACTGCGGCAACAAGAAGTCAATTAATCAATCAGTGACTGGCAGAAACTTAATTGCAGACTATTTTGAGTCTTTTTTCTAGTTTGTTTTTTCTTCTATAATTTAATTTTGAGTTTGTGTTTTTCTTCTTAATAACTATGAGTTTTGGGATGTTTTTTTCTTTATATATTTTTCCTATTTAGAACTTTGGGGGTTTTCTTTTTTTTTTCTCAATAATGGTATGTTTTTTGGTTCTTTATTCTTAAATAATATTGAAGCGTGCGTTTTTCCCCTCTCTTTTTTTAATGATTTTGAGGTCACAGGGTATTTGGTTCGTTTGTTTTTTGGATTTTTCTGCATTACTTTAACTTAAGTAACATTTTCAATGCAGGACAGAGTATATTCACAGTGTGGTATTAGTGCTTTTACTTTGAAGGATCTACATACCTTTTCCACCACTGTTCAAGTTAAATAACACACTTCAAGACTCATTCAGCATCTGTACACCTGCAGAGTGGCTTTGTTAACGTCTGCAAGGTTACGCATTATTTGAGCCAGCAGAGCGCCTTTAGTGGATATTTTACTTGTTTGAAACACACACATATTGATCATTAACACAATTTCTTGCTTTTGTCTACAATGACACCTTTCAACTACAGAGTAACAACTTCACCCCTCACCAAATCAAATGCACCTTGGCTGTGAAAACCCCCTTAACTGCACTTAAGTGGATTAATTGCAACACTCAGCTCAGAGCAGTCTTTAGCCGGCCACTTTATGGAGCCTTGCTCTTATCCTGGCACTTCCCTGTCCTGATTGATAGCTCTCTACTGCAGCTTTCTCTGAGTGCTGTGTCCTTCTAAAACACAGAGTTTTAAGAGGCGAGGATTAGCTCCACACCCACTTTGCTGGCAAGAAGGCCGACTCAAGCCAGCGAACACTGATGCACATACACGTAAGAACGCTTTTTCATCCTCTCTCATTTTGACACGCTGATTTTTTTTTTTAATGCAAGAAAATGACAGAAAGAAGAGTGTTGCATCATGAAGCACATTTTCAAAATGCACATGCATGATTTCCATGTGACCTCCGACTCTGACCGTCAGGTGATCCATTGTTGAACTGGTGATGCTTTCTTTTCTAATGCATGCTTTGTAAACAGACAGCAGAAAGCCACCTGCTGGAAACAGTGGTGAGCTGCTGGTTTAAATGGTCCTCAGCTGCCAAACAGGAGAGATGTGAAGTGTTTTTTTCTGTTTTGGGACCTCACTGTTATTGGACAAATGTTCTGGAACCGCTAATGTGGACAGACAACTTTTAACAATTGAAACATTTTCAAACAGATCTGTGGACATGGTTTTGGACCGAGCTGAAAACTTCAACTGTTTTCTACTGAAAACCATTGCACAAAATCTAAATAGTGTCTTTGACGAAACAGCAACTGCCAGCTTTGTCAAAAGTGAGTTTAACGTCCAATTAAAAGGAGGGTCAGGGGAGGACGAATGCAAAGTCGCAGCTGCAATAATGTTTTGTTTTAAACATGGCTGTTGGAATTTGGGAGAACACAGGGATCCTTTCACTGCATCCAGGCACCACCGGCCTGTTTGGTTTTCCCCACCAGCTTGTGCTCACTGACTCTGGGTCTGTGTGCATGCACAGGTTACTGCTACTGCAGGGCTTCATGTCATGCATGGACTGGGGCTTGAATGTTACCTGTAACATTTTCCAGGGCTGATTTATCTTAGGCTAATAGTGCAGTACAGTGAATGTGTTTTATAGTTTTCCTTTATGCATCAGCATTTCATTTAAAGCTACAAGAAACTGACTGTGAACAAACTATTGTCTAACTAACTACTGTCGTTATCAATAACAGTGAATTTCCCCCTGAATTTTCTCATTTTCTTCTGAGCAGCTGAGAATTGTTTGAAGACAAAACTGATTGCGCCACAAAAAAAGAACAAAAAAACATGCAATTTCATCCAAGTGACAGCAAAAGTTGGAAGTGTACTATCTCAGTCAAACTACAGGCATTATCATGCTATATATTGGTAAGTGGATTTGGTAAAGCATCCTGCTTTTTCTCAGTTGTATTCTAACTTTGTTACAGGGTGTTAACAGGTACCTTAATTTCATACTTTTTAAACCTTTTAAGGATTATTTTTAACCAAATGTAAGACGGGTTTTTGGACAAATCCTCTTTGTCTTATTGCAGGTTATGTTTTGAGTTAAGTATGTGGTCTCACACAGAGGCAGGCTTTATGTCAGAATATGCTGATTAGAGTGTGTAAGTCTAATCTACATTTTGCCAAGTAAGTGCAAGAATTAATGAAGTGTTTTCAGTTTTTAGAGTCTAAAGATTTTAACATCAGAAACATTCACTTAGGGAAGCTTGACAATTTTTGACAAAAAATATATGAAAATATGGATAAATTAAATCAAATAAAATGTTTGAAGCCTCATAAATTCAAATTTAACACGACATATCTTATTGATACAAGTTCCCCCTGCATTTTCATGGAAAAAAATTTTCAAACTTTTCAAGGACCAATAGTGACAATTTGTTGTTATCCTGCCCCACTTGCCAGCATTTTTCAAAAACATCATATTCAAACTCTGTTCAAGCAAAACGTCCACTGGCATACATGAAGGGAGAGGTGGAAATCTGCTGTTATGTTACACTGTGCACCAGAGTAACCACGAAAGATAACTGCAACAATTTCATTACACAACTAAATTCCATAACTTTTCCAAACCTTTCTATATACTAATTCCATGATTTTTTCAGGCCTGGAAAACTTTATTGTGAAATTCTATGACTTTTCTAGGTTTTCCTCAACCGTGATGACACTGAAATAAAGACATTATAAGACTTTTTAAGGGCCTGCAGACACCCTGTGTTAGTGTTAAACATGAACTCGCTCACTGGTTACTTATTAGGTTAAACATTGCTGTGTTCTTGGCTTTTTACGTTTCCTCTGGTTTGATCATCAGTGGACGACTCTGGGAATTTTCTGTTCCATCGCTGCTGGTCCCCACGTTCAATATGTTGCTATAACAACCTGAGCCATGTGGATTTGTTTTTCTCAGACATCTTGAGGTTGTTTTCATTCTTTATGTGCGTGTAATAGAAACGCCCATCGAATTCGATTAGAAACACAGGACTTCTGTGGACTTGTATATAGATAAAGGGGAAAAAAACCTGTTTCTAGATGAACTTTTCTATAGCATTAAGAGTCCGACCTGCTCTGGTGAAACTATGAAGCTAATCACAACACAGAGCCTCTCAGTTTTGCATCAGCACGCTGAACATCACACTGAACAGCACAACATGTTTGGAGAAGTTCCCTGCTCGCCTCAAATAGCTAAAATGTTAAGAAATTAAACTGCGGGGTCAGAAGTGACTCACGGCAATATAATCATCCAAACAGGGCACTAGAGGGAGGGATGCACCCTGGCGCCACAAACTGGACCCCTCCGTCTGGGATCAAGTCCAAATAAGCCTCAAGTCACTCTTTCTCTCACAGTCCTCTCCCCAAACTCATCTCTCTCCCCCTCCGACCCTCACCCACTCCGCCCGACCCCCTCCTGCATGCACACACACTCTCACACACACACACCCAGGCACAGTTGGCAGCCCCTACCTAAACATATTCACACATCACATCACTGCTCAACACATGGCTCTTTGTACCAGCGTGATTGGAGGTACAGGGAGCAACACACACACACACACACACACACACACACACACACACACACTGAACCTTTAGGTGAAACAGCCATCCAGTCTCTCCTCCAGCAGGGCCCCCTGCTTGCCCACAGCACAGGCGTGCAATCAAAAGGGCTATATCCACATGGAAAATAGCCCTAGTTACCAAAGTACACAAATAAAAGTGAGATGGTCAATATTTCACAGGAATGTCTGCACAAATGTCACATTGTTAGCTCAAAGGATTAAGTCTCTGAAAACTGAAGATTCTTAGCTAATGCATACTTTGTGAAAACATTTTTGGCAGCCAATTTCTCAAACCGCTGGGAGAAAAATGGCCCTGCTCGAACACAAGAGAGCGAACCGTTAACAAGAACAGTTCGATCCCATAAAAATCAACATCATGTCGGACGCTGAATGACATGTTTCTGCCTCGCTATTTCACAACAAGTTTGGTCAGTAAACGCATCCGTCATTTCTCTACCATCAGCGGCATGAATGGTCTTTGTGTGATGGGTGAACTGGCCCTCAGCTGCTTCCTTTAATGCAGGGACACTCCACTTGCTTTGCTTGGGGGCCACTTTTCTAAAAATGACAGGAGGCCAGGGGCCAGTCGCAGCAGTTCCATACAATTTTCAAGGATTTCAGGACATTTCTAGAATTTTTGGACGTGTCTCGAATCTCAGGACGTTTCTAGGATTTAAGGACATTCCTGGGATTGCTGCACGTTTAGAAGTTTAGAACATTTCTAAGATTTTAGGATATTTCTAGGATTTAAGGACATGAAGGGCTTAGCTCGGGCCTCTTTTCAGGGGTGTGGGGATCCTCCACTGGCACTTTTTTTTATGAACAAGCTCTATTTTATGCACTCTGAACCCTTATGTATACTTAAACTACAAAAACAATTCCCAGTGTGAATAACTTTTCTTTTTATAGTGAATTAGAAAATGGTTGGGGGACCACCTCACATCCTAGCGAGGGCCAGATTTGGCCCAGGAGCCATCAGTTGAGTATCACTGCTTAAAGGGGCCTCTCACTCCTCCAGCTTCCCAAACACAGAACATTGTTCAAGTGTCGCTCAGAAGAGGAAAACTGCCATTTATGGCGGTCAAAACAACAGAGCAGCATCTTGTAAACAAACATGTGACTGTGTGTCATGGCATTCATCAGCTCTCCGCTGCTTCCCTGCCCTCTCTTTGTGGGGAGACCACCATCCCCTTTAAATGGCTCATAAAATAAGTCACTTCCCTTTGACATTGTCCTGCCTCTCAAACTCTGTTCTCAGAGGAAGGATGGTGGGGGAGGTGAAAACGCCTCACAGACAAAAACCAGATTAGACACCTCACCGCCCCCTCTGCCTGCCATCATGTGCCCCTGAACCAGACGGACCTCAGGGTGCTCCCCCCACCACCTCCGCCTCGACCGCCACCACCCTGCAGGCTTAACCAGCGAGGTCAGGGGTTAACAGCCACTCCTCTGAGAGAGGTCCTGTCCTCTGACCCCCCTCCCCATCCGCCAGCCAGCACATCCACCACCACACACAGTATCTCAGCCCCCAAACCCCAATAATAACACCACCAACACACAAACAAAAAACCCAAATATACAAGCAATTAAGAGCTGTAAAAGTCGCACGCACATGCAAAAAATATAAATAGGAAACCTATACTCCAATCAGGAGTCATAAAAGACCCTCCAGGATTATTTCTGTACCCTTCTGAACTCAGGACGTCACTAAAACTGCTAAGGGAGCCGTGAAGGAGGCCACGGGGTACCGCATGTCACGAACCATTCACCGACGTCTGTCACTAATTGGAGCCTGGTGGTCTGCGACTGAACCAAACCTCCGAGCTTTCACACAGACATTTGCAAATAATTAAATGATAAACTGTATGACGCTCATAGTCTATGTACATACTAATCCGATCCCAGTGGAGTGTGGGTAATTTGAGACGGTGAAAACCGAGGCGATTTTGTTTCAAAACGTGTGAACATGTTCCAAAGTCGGCCTGACTGATCTTCAAATGTCCAGCATATAAAACTCAGCCCCTCACACACTCAGCAGTGTGAAGTCTGCAAAACAACACTTACAAACACAAAGCTTGCCTATTAATTGGCATATCATGATCCCTGCTGCAACATGTAAAAGGAGAGTGCTGCCAGTCTACTGAGCATTACTCACACAGACTGTTGTAAATTTGCACGCCCTGCAGCCATAACATTCTCCTCTCGCTTCTCACCTCTGTGTAGGGTGTAATTATCCTGAGGGGGGTTAAAGGGATTGGTGCCATTTGTTGGATAACTTTCTGTTTTGCGCCCCATCCTGTCATGCACAATCACATGAGCTGCATCAGTGGCCCTTTGAAGAGTCCCTGATGTCGCTTTTTGGGGCGTTAAGTCTTACTCATGAGTAAAATTTTAATCATTTGTCAACCGTTTCACATAGTCAGAGTAAAGGGGCACGATGTGAGGCCGCACTTGAAAGGAGTGATTAAAAGGCTGCAAAATAGCTGCATATTTCATTTCCAAAATCATAGCAATTGCTTTTTAAGTCATTCCCCTCTTAAATTCTGTCCTGTTTCAGCATGTTGTCAAATCACCACTTTCTTTTTGTCTCCCCCCTCTGTAATCTCTGAGGGCTCTACAGTTGTGGTCTCTGAGTTTTTTAAAAAATGAATTCTTTTACACGCCACTCATTCAAAAAAAATGCCATTTATCCATTTCAGAGGCTTTTCCAATTAGTTTCTCAGTGAGCAATTCAACGTTTCAAACAATTCTGATAACTCGGTCCTCAGTAAAGAAATAAATAAATCAGTCGTTTGAAAGCAAAACTCTTAAAACGCTTTGCTTTTATCAGCTCTCAGTAATAACTTCGGAAAGACACCATTTTGCCCAAAAGGAGGGATGTGTCATGTTGAAATTAAACCCACACATCCATGTGAAACGATGGAATAAATGCTTTAAAGGCTCTGTGATTGTGCAGGGTTTAGCAGGGGGAATCTCCCGCGTGAGATCAGTCTAGTGCTGTAAAAACAAAATGTGCAAAAGTCAAACTATTAAGGGAGGAACGGACAGTTATCTGAGCCACCAGTGTCCTATTTTACACCGCAACGTTTTCATAGTGCAGTTAGGAAAAGTGTTTTGGTACAATATGATATTTCCCTCCATATTACAAGAAATCCTTTAACTGGGCGAGCTGAGTAACAGCGCAGTCTTATTTACAACCCGCAGGAGTAGCTGCAGGGGGAGGGAAGGCTACAAGCATCCACACATTCACGTCGGGCTGCTGCTCGGTACGACCGCAGACTCTTGCTTCAGGGCATCATGCCAGCAGCAGTAGCTGCAGGACGGGGGGAAATATGTCTTGTACACCTTTTGCATCCAGATTTTCCGAGCTCTTTTTTTCACGAGTCAAAGTGACGTCCTAAACAAGCTGACCATTTGCTGCCATCAGCGGTGGATGAGGTACCTGAAAGGCATACTCGAGTAAAAATACAGATATCTTATCAGAAAATGACTCTGATAGAGGTTTAAGTCACCTATTAAGATATAAGTTGAGTAAAAGTCTAAAAAGTATCTGATACTTACTGTACTTAAGTATCAAAAGTAATTTTATGAGATCAAATGTACTCGAGTGTTGAAAAGAAAAGTGCAAGTAAATGCAGTTCATAAAAAAACAAGCAGTCAGAATTTTGCTTAGCTGTGAAGTTTAATTCTTCACAACATGTACACCACTTTAAAAATAAAGCTTAAGATTGACTAGAAAAACTTTTTTTCATAACCTAAAGGATTTATATACAAAATCTGCCCTCCTTTCCTCCTTTCTTCCACCTTCCTTCCCTATTTTATTAGCAAGTAACTAAGACACTTAGAGGAAATGTAGTATAAAAAGAGCAAAAGTGAAGCCTCCAAAACAATACTAAAACAATGTAACAAAGGACTAGTGCTTTGTTGTATTACACTACTGAATGCCATTAAGAGGGCCGACTTTTTAGATTTCTCCAGAAAAAAATGAAACAACACACAATGTTCTGCTGGGCCAAAAAAAAAAAAGATTATTAAAAGTTACACTAATACACTTAGGAAATTCACATTAAAAAGTCAGCTTTACAAGAAATTTAACTGAACCCCTGATTTTAAAAGCTTAGATCGTTGTAACACACCTACGCATTACATTCATTTCACACACTAATATCCAGAGTACATGGGTGTACTCTGAGCTACGGCAGAACCACGACGAAAGGGGGAAAAATGTTCAACAAAACTATGCTGTAAGCGGAAACCACTATTAGAGACTGGGCTGTTCATATGGAGATAATCAGGGCAGGGCGATACTTCCACCTACTCTGTTTCTACACTTCAGCCTCTTACAAAAATAGAGTAATGACAAGTTTATTGCAGTTTTGGCCAAACCAATAATGCTTTTCGGCTCTCAGTTCATTAGGAAAGTCCAAAAGAGTCTGGAATGTGCTTGCAGGGGACTTCTGGATCTGTCTTAAGTATTTTAACGAAACGGTGGGCAGCAATGCCAAACCCTTTCCATTTCTTTAATGTGTTTTACTTGACTGCTGCTCAACGTCTCCAAGCATAACTGCAGAGAAAAGCTGAAGGACAGACTGTGCAGCTGAAGTTGTTATAATCAATGTTTAAGGGGGTTTATTGACAGAATGATTTCTATGAGGTGTTAATGATGGCTTAGCTTAAGCAGATCCGAGTGTTTGGACAGATTACTAACTCTCCTTCACAGATGCCTGGGGCCGCAATCACCTGGACGCCTGCGGTACATTCAACAACACATACTGTGGATCTGTGGCCCCTGACTGGGAGTGGCAGCAGTTTTTAGCATGAAGCTCCAGCTGACCCATGACTCAGACATTACACAGCTCTTATAACTTGCCTATAGCCTGTAAAGGATGTAACTGAAGTGGGCGACGGCTTTAAACATTTAAAGTCGAGCAGTAAAATCTTTTACAGGAATTGTCTGAAACTGCAACCAGAACATCTGCATGTTTGCCTCAATAAAATAAAATGTCTTACTCAGTTTGTCCTGTTGCTGGATTTGTATTTTTTCTATTTCGGAGTTTGTTGGTTGTGTTTTCTTTTCTGTTGCTGCAACAACATAGTTTCCCTCACGTGGATCACAGAATTCATCTAAAGCTGACTTGTGTATAAAACAAGAAAAGCATTGTAGTTCATTAAATCACATCTAGACGTCATGTATAACAGTGTAGTGTAGGGGTGCACACAAAAGGCACGGTTCGATGCTAGTTCAGTAGAGCAAGAAAAAACAGATGCATAATGTTTCTTTGCATTTATGTTGAGCAGACAGTAGTAAAAGTGTCAAAGACATAGGACTGAGCTAACATTTCGCACACTAAACTTTGCTAAACTAATTGTATTATAAAAATAAGGAACACTTACGCTCTACAAACACTGAACAAAAGAGTCTCAACAGGCTTTATAAACAGAAAAGCATCTCTAAAGTTATGAAAGTGAAAATATCAAAATACAAATAATTAAAAATAAAAACTTGTGGATGAGGCAGAGTGCTTAAATGAGCTCCACCTTGGATAACCCTCAACCAAACATTTATCATCCTGCTGTTCAGCACATCTGGGTGATGTCTCAGATAAGCGTTGGCATATTGGACTTTACCAGACCCTTTGATGGTGAAGCAACACGCACACATCATTCTCACCTTTGCACAACTCTGTCTCTGCTGCTCTTGTAGCTGACCGGGAATAGACTTCTCAATCTCAACTCAAGCCCAATGGATCCCGATGGGTCCCGAAAAAAGCCCTGTGAGTTGGACCAGGCTCAGTTGGGCTCGAGCTCAGTATTTCATGTGATGATCTCGGACAGGCTGGATTCGTGTTGTAATTTTTTTTTACCTTTTGCGAACTTTACCGGAACCCACAGTTGAGACTTCAAGCTTTTCACCTGCACTACAGTGTGACCAAAGACCTCTTTGGTTTGACTGACTCACACGTCAGCACATGCTGTTAACAGGCCGGCATACTGCTAAAAGCTTCCAGGTGAAACATGCATGTAATACTGAACCAAAGTTCACAACGCATCAATCCACATACAGTGTATTCTGCGTGCATCAGACTGTGTAGGTCTGATAAAAACACACTGACCATTACAGCCCTGGTATAGTCACAAAGAACAACGAAGACACATACATTTACAAAAAGTGGATCAGTAAAATGATTTGATATATAATGTATACAGATGCCTAGAACTTTGTACAATCGGTTATTTTTGTATCTATTTGCACAACTGTACTCTGCATTCTGACTGCATTTTGCTGTACTGGTACTTACTGTGTCCAATGACAACAAAGTTACATCTAAACTAATGAGGAGGTGACACTCAAATGCATCTGACTCAAAGTACATCATGTAGTATTTATCATGTAGCTTTGAAACAGTAGTTTGTCACACGACTCTGCATATAGTCAGCTGACCCGAGAGCATCCATCCCTCACATGATAAGTCACAACACTAACATTGATTGGACCCATGATTCAGCATCATACAGAAGTGTTGGACGTTAACGTGAAAGAACAATCGCATAAACCCTCGGAAACATAAATAACAGGACCTACTTATGGGAGGAAGTGTCTCAGTAGTGGTGAGCTCGGGAAACGTTCGCACCGCTTGTGACATGAGAGATTTACTCCACTTAGAACAATGCTCACCATCCATTTATGAGGCAGGAAGTTTTGGTTTAGGGAAGTACTCTCTGGAGTGAATATATTCAGCTACCAGCCAGCCACAGGGCTTTGGATAATGTCTGTGTAAAATGATGTTTCCTTAAATAAATCAGGAATTAAAACAACACAGCTGTCAAAACACCAAACTGCCAAAATTTACTTGTCACATGGCATGACTGTGATGAGAAGGAAAGGCATGTGTGCTGCTGCACGGCATGAGGCAGAGCAGAACTCATTACGATCTCAATGTCTCATCGGCTGCTCTTATTGCAGACTTTCTCCTCCGCCACGGGAAAAGTCTGAAAGCCGACTGTTTGTCATTCAGAGTGAGAAATTGTCACATTAAAATGTTTATCTCTGCTAAATCCTCCAAACTTTGTCCAACGTGAATTACTTTCCAACATGCACACAATCTCAGAAACAAAGCACACGCTGCGATCTGTAAATCTGAGCCCTCTGCCACCAGAGTCCATTTCTGATTACTAAACCAGTCTGGGCCTCCGGCCAATTAAAACTCTCCATTTGTGAACATTCCAAAATGCTGTCATCCATGAACATTTACCCAGAATCCCCTGGGGAGATTCCACAACATTGCCCTGGCCTCTCGCTCTGTCTGTTTCCCTCTCCCGTCCCGGCCCTGCATCTCCGGCTTTGTCTCCCCACACAAAAGCTCCCTGCCTACACCACTTCCCAGGTCACTGCTTTGTCAGGGTTTCAACTCACTCCGGCACTTCCCCGAGTGCTTTTAACAAGTCAGAAACCAAATTCCAACCACTGGGGCGGTTCTCAAAAGTTCACCTGCTGCACAATTTATGAGATCTCTCGTGGTCAAGACAAAAAATCTTGAGACCTGGGTTTGACTCTGACTTCTTGTGCTTGTGGCATCAAATTATTTCCATAAGGTCTCCTGATAGCAGGCTGGAAATCTGAAGAGAAGTCAGAGGCTGTCAGCTGTGCTGGGTAATGTCCATGTGCAAGCCAAAGAACCCAAACAACTACAGCTCAGCACCAAGGAAATTAAGGTAAAAACACTATTCTGTAAATAGTATTTTAAAATAAAGCTGTTTTGCACCAATCATAGATTTCCTTCACTGCTGATCAGAGCCGATCGGAGTCGGTGTCGATAAATACCTTTGACTGCTGCAGAGTCTTTGACCTGCCAGTGAGTGCAGATTGTAACTTTTCCTTTTAAACACAAAAGTTAGTTGGAATTTTTGTCAAGTGGAAAAGGGGAGAAACTAAAATAGGGCGGAGTGGAAAGCTTACAATGACCTGGAGGTCATTCATGCAGACAAGTCAATCTGCTCTCTGAGTTAATTCACTCAAAAATGCCATAAATTCAAGTGGGCACTGGGCAAACTTGGCACAATAAAACATGGTTTTCTTACTTGACAGCAAACATTTGGTCTGAAACACATGCAGAGGTCTGCCAGAGGTCAAGAAATACACAAACACAGCAGTGAAGAAATGAGACCATAAAAATGAAAGGTCAAACCCCCAACACTTGTGCAAGTTATGCCTCGAAGTCCGAGAAAGCTGGAGGCCATGATTCATGTTAACGCAGTTATGAGGAATTCACATTTCAAACACAAGTGGTTTGTTTTCCGGACGAGATTGAATTTGGGCCATTTTCATAGCGTGCTCCGCACAAACTTTCTGCAACTTGTTTGACTTCCTTCTGGTAAATACAGCAACCACTGGTGATTGGCTTGACTGCCATTCAGACATTCAGGCTTGTGCGAGCCGCATCGTTCAGCCAGGTGGTTTTAACATGAGCGCCTGTGTCAAATATCGTATGGAACACAGATGCAAACATGAAGGAAAACAGCACAAGAAACGTTCCTTCCTGCCCTCGCTCTGCTGGGAGTCTTTTCTCAACAACATCTCTCAGATGGAGTTTGGAGGTAATGATTCACGTTAACAGCTGGTCTAATCTTTCACCCTGTCCACATCTTTCTTTCAGGTTATGTGCCTTTTGATGAGCCGCAGAGTTGCAGTATTTGATCTAGTGCTTTTACTACAGATTCCACCTTGACGCTTTAGCCTGGTGTGTGTGTGTGTGTGTGTGTGTGTGTGTGTGTGTGTGTGTGTGTGTGAAAGAGAGAGCGAGACTGTGTTATGTTTAAGATTTGCAGAGACAGGCAGAGGTTTTGCAGACGAACAGAGAGGACAAGTTACAGCACAGCGTGGTTATCACAAGGAAAGAGGAGGAGAAAGAGACACAAAAGACCTTCCTGGCTTGTCCCTCTGCACCAGCCCTCCGTCTTTCCAGTGACTCATGGCACACAAATGAAAACATACTTTAAAGGAGAAGATGAAGAACACTTCTTTCTTAAGGCCAAGTGCTTTACCACGGGACCCTGTTGTGCTGTCAGAGAAATGGACTACTGTGGAGCTTACAAATAGGTCCTCTTTAAGATGTGCTTCACGCACTGTTCGAGAGCCACGTATATGATCTGAGGAAGCTTTACACTTTAAAAAATATTCATATGCATGTACAAGTTCCACATAATGAGTACTGCACCCCTCCCTCCAACGCCACATAAAAAGAATTCAAAAAATCCAACTTTGTTGAAACATATGAGAGCTTTTAAAGGACTTTACACACAAACAATACATTTTATCGTTGCCAGTAAAAGCCAGCGAACCCCTCCTAAGGACAGGGAGCTCTTTGACAATGTTTATAACAGACCATCCAACAGCAGCTGAAGTCCACCAGATGTTGAGGCAGGACGGGGCCCGGCGAAGCCCCCCAGGCAGAATGAGGTCAGGTACAAGATCAGGTTTCTGGAAGCTCAAAGCTACAAAAGGGCAACAAAGATTCTGATATACCTGTTGGGCCTTACGAAACTAGACACCAGCGGAGGCGGTGGGAAGAGAACCACTCATCGCAGTCTGTCAAAGGGACTAGAAAGTCTAAACCTAACGGTACAATGGTCTAATGGGCCTCCGTCATGGATGGCTCAGTCTGTTCCCGATGATATCCTGAATAAATCAAAGCGACTTGCCATTCAGATGATGTTAAATATTGGCGGGTTGACTTGCTTTCCCATATTACTGCAAATTTTTCTGCCAGCGAAAACCACCCTCAAAAAACTTACTGACCGAATGATTTACAGCTTTGGAGCCATAATTTAACAAACTATTTGATCTTTCATGTGTGCGCTTTTTTCCCCTCCCTCGCTTATCGGCCCCCAGCCAGCAGGACGTCTGCCATTGTTTTCTTCATCTGTTAAATTTGAGTTCTGATGACCTGCTTTTTAACACATGGCATCGACTCGTCCGTCAGATTCACAGAGCTGTGCCAGAGAGCTGCCTGGTGCTTTTTTTTTTTTGTTTGACAGAAGAAAGGACTTATGAAAAGCAAAGAGGAAAAGAAACGGGGGTTTTGATCTCAAACAATGTAATTTATATGAAAATAAATCCAACAGCAAGCGACACACAGAGGGATTAGGTAAATATTAGGAAACCTATTAAGCTAACTGCAGTTTGGAAAAGTGAGCTAAGTGTGAGTGACTTCCTCGTCAGTGGGAGTCTCCATGAAGGCCTTGGGAGTAATTAGCAAGGATTACAGCTCGTCTGGCCTGCACCCAGCACTGGGGTTTCAGCCCAAACACCCAGGCAAGTCCCTGGCTTTGCTCCCTCACCGCCCTCCCCAACCACACGGGCCTCTGGCGAGTCGCACAAATCCTAATGATGATCACAACTATCAACACGGACATCCATCCCACTGCGGCTTCATAGGAAATCAATTTGAACCTTGGTTGAGTTACACCTACATCATAACCGCACTCCCCCACTGGCGGCTATGCGGTGAGATGACTTCAGCGAGTGACTGGAGCCTCGTTGTGTCGGCGACGGGGTTCACACTCCACCCCTGCAGTTTGGGATCAGAGCCCACGGCCCTTCGCCACACTCCACACAGCTGGCTGAGTGACACTAGCGCCGAGGTGATCAACACAAAGGAGGCGCATGGCAGCTCGAATATCAGAGGAACAAAAAATTACACCATCAAGCGTCGGCTGCACAACAGGACTCGTGCAGCCAGAGGAGCTGCACGATGGAGAGAGGCTGAGGTGGGAGACAGCGATTATATTTGATGTTTTTGCTTCGCCATGGGAAGCGTACAAATATCTGTGATAAAATAACTCACTTATACACTGAACAGTGCTGCACCGATTTGATTTTGGCCCCATATTGATTTAAAATGCTTAATTAAAACAACTATGTGACTCAGGAGAATCTCTTCAACTAGCGTGTTCACTGTTTTAGTAAAGTCACCACACTAAACACCAGCCTTTTATTTTTTAGAAAGACCCAAACAACGCCAGCTTAACACCCCCCCAGTGTGTGATTTTAGTTGCCATGCTGCCGTTCTGAAAGCACGCTACACCGTCAGCTTCTAGTGTGAAATATGTCATGCATGTTGTCGACAACAATAATACCATAAAATGGCAGCAACAATCATTTACCGTCCCTTTTAAATGGCCATTGATCTCCCGGACATCTTTGTCTCCTCATTTTTGCAGACATTTTCAGCTGCTGTTCTTCTTTTTGGTTAAACTGCAAACTGCTGCCGGCACATAAAACATCACCAAAGCGCCAAGCCGTTCCCGTCCTGCCGGCTGCCCCTTTTATACAGCTGTCGATTCAGCGCTGCTACTTCCTCCACTGATGGCTTCAGGCTCATTTATACTCCCTTTATGTGCGAAAACACGATATGTCCACTTCAAGCGCTGTAAATGTCACTGCACTCGTACTTCCACGCGTCCTTTATGTCAGCATAGATGCAGCCAATAGATGGCACTCAACTTGTAATACTGTGCCTTTAAATGGAGGCAGCACTGTAGATAGTGATGGTTTGCGCTGCCATTTATATAAATCCCCACATGTGGAAGAAGAATTCATTTTACTTTATTACGTATTTGCTCCATTCCTCCATTATTTTAATGTCTTTTTGTATCCTCAGACGAATCTTGTGTGAACTACGCCACACTGTTTCCACAATCTCTGGTACTGCTCTGTTTCAGCCATATAAGCTTTGAGAAAACGTGCACAAATGCTGATGGAATGAACACAGAGTGCAGACAGACGGCTCCGTCTGCCTCCGTCTATAGCTAACCCTTAGTATAAATGAGCCCTTAGAGGTTAAACCATGTACTTTTATATAGAACGGCAAGGCATAATATCGGTGAAACATTCCTAACTTCAAAAGAGTGTAAAAGGTGCTGCAGAAAATATGAGCCAGATTTGAAATCACATAATGTTGTTGGCATCATTTCATCTCAAACAAAGTCATAATGTACCCAAGTGCTCTTCTGTACTTTGTATTAGAGGTGAAAACGAGTAATTTGTGCCTTGTTAACATTTAGAGGTGATAACAGAGCCATTAAGAGAAGTGTGTTAACAAGAGACCAGCTTGGCATGTGCATCATTTAAAAGCCTTTTTTGCAGAAAATGACGAAGGTTAAAAGCAGACACTAGACAAGAGGGGTGGATGGGCTGAATGGAGCGGGGCAGCAAAATACCAGTAAACCACCACTGATGGCCAAAAAGAGGAAATCACCCAGGGATGATGAAGAAAGGAATGAAACAAAACCTCCCAGTGGAGCTGCTTGAGAGCGAGCAGGGGGAGAAGAAAATGAACCGATATGTCAGTTGGGACAGACGGGGGGTCGCTCCCCTCATCTCAAAAACCACAAAACCAGATCAGGATTTCTCACAGTTTACATCAGACGAGGAGCCACGCAGATCCACCGAATGATGTAGTCAAGTTTTAACTATGGCCGCTCATGCCAAAAACGATGCACTACAAGGCGTCTTTGGTGAAAGCCTTGTATTGTGTTAGACAGAACCGTGTGCTCGCAGGGGTTACTAAGAGGAGCAGGCTCCATGTACATGCCTGAGTGACTCGGCGACGATGAGTCACACTGCATGCATGCTCCCAGTTACCTCCCCAGATTCCCTAAGCCTGTGTCACACACTACACACAAACACACACACACACACACACACACACACACACACACACACACACACACAGAGTGTCACTCTCTGGCTCCTGCCTGACCCACCGTTTCTCCTGGATTTTCGGTTAAACTTGCCTCGGTACAAAACTCTGTCCTGTCAGTCAAATCCCCCCTCTCTTTCCCTGCATGCCTCACTCAGTCCCTCCAGTGCTCTCTTTGTTGCCGTATGTTCCCAGCTCCAGGGCTCCCTATGTGCGGGTCTTGGTGGTCCGGTGTGGAATGTGGTGAGGAGGGGGGAAGGCAGGCCGGCCTAAAAGGGGGTGCTCAATTGTTCCCACACACAGCATCCACCCCCCACTGATCTGTCGCTCACTTGGTCATTTTGGGGGGAGGTGGGGGAGCAAAGCAAAGGATGCAGAGAGATGGAATTACGGATACTCAGTCGACACGCTGCTATTGAACTGATGCGACACTTGGAGCATACCAAATGAGATTCAAGAGTCCAATATGTTATGAGGCTACTCAAACACAAAATGAGGTCGAAAAATGACAAAATCATTTCTTCCCCCAGTTTGGACCCACGCAACCAACAAAGCCACAAAGTTTTAGTACCATTCTTGAACTTCTTCCGCGCACTGCCTGCATTTTTTTTTTTGAACGCCGTGATGAGCTGATTTGTTCTGAAACGATGATAAGGCAGCTGTTGCTGGCTGAGCAGATTGGGACACCGCGAGAGCCCCTAGCTCAGAGCGGCTACGCTGCGATTGCAGGAAGCTGATAAGAGCGGTGAGATACCGCAGAGCTGGCAGGCACGTGTAGCTGCCCTCCCTCCCTCCTCTGGCCCCATCTGGACTCTGCAAGTCACAGCCGGGCTCCCCCTGGGTTCACAAGACCTCAACCTCATGATACATAAACTCAATTATACTGAAGACTCGCCAAACAGCGAGGGAGGGGATGTCACATACAAGGGGCAGAGAGCAACAGGAACCATCACATTATCACTGCTTCTAACTGATCTCCGAGGACACCACCAGAGGGGAGAAACTCCAACACAGTATATCTGTTATCAGCCGTCCGCTTTTTCAAAACACCAACTTGTCAAATTAGGAATTCAACATCAACCACAACACCTCAAGTGAATCATTGTTCAGGAACCCTTATGTAAACCTGCTGCAGAAAAACAAAAGCAGAGGTCAGCTATGGAGACGATTGTGTTTTGCTATTTTGGGTTGCACTAATAACACTGGCATGTCATAACATGGACAAGCTTTCATTTTAAACACCTGCTTTGAAAAAAGGCACGTAAGGCCAGCAAGGAGAAGAGCTTCAAGCCAAGAAGCTGCAAAAAGGCTATTCCATCGCTCAGGAATGTTATCAGAGATTACTGTGCATGCTTTGGCTTTAATGCATGGTGTTTTTTTAATCTCCACCCCCACGCACACATTTTCTTAATTTTCCCTTCAAATCAATCATTGATATTAATGTTTGTGCAACTTATTCCCTCTGAGACAACATTATGTTGCGCTATGAACTTTTTATTTAGACTCAAAGCAACCCCACAGCAATTCTTATGATTACTATCACCAGTTGTGTGCAATATTTTCCTAAAAAATACATATTTCAACATTACTCAGTATGAAGCTAACTGCTTATTCAGGGCCGGTGCATTTGCTGCTACTGTAATAGTTCTTAATGATTTCTCATGCATACCAACTCTGATCTTAAGTGTAGTTTTGATGCACTGTGGTAATTCATTATTACTATCATGAGTCAGGCTTGCCACGTGTGAATTTACCGTTGGTTGTAACCACACCTATGGGTGGGACTAAAGGCACAAGACACACCTGAATCTGTTTGATCTGTCTATAGCTGGCGAAAAACCAGCTTAGGCTCAAAACCTTGTTCTTCTTTCATGTACTAATTGAGAAAGAAGAAAAGGAGCATTTACCTGTGTGGTGTCTTTTGAAAGTCATAGCCCACAGTTACGATTTTTGGACTTGGAAGTCAAACAGACGCGTGTCTCTACACTGGTTTTATTTTTTTTTTTTTTTTCAAAATATGCTGCCTAACAACAAAAAATATTTAAAAAAACATAAATGTTCTTGTAAGCTTCCTGAATAACCATTTCTTTGGCCTTTTGTCATAAATAATATGCCTTCAAGAGAGATTATCTTTCATTATGTGCATGCATGTTAACAAAAATAGATGTAAAACATCTCATGTGACTCCATAAGGATCTTCTGATATCCATGTGCTATATCTTAATAGCCACTGTGGGATCTTATGGAAAACGTCACTTTACTTGGCTGTTTAAGTGCAGCTGAAAATCAGATGCAGCAGTATCTTCACTGTATCTGCATGTTAGCGGTTGCATTGATGTGCTGCTAATGAACAGGAAGATTTTGGACTTCTAACCTCCCAGACTGCGAGAGCAGGAGGGAGCTGGGTGCTTTAAACAGCCACCAGTGTAAATAATCACATAAGAACTGCACTAATTCTAAAACCTTACTTTTGGCTTTCTGTAAGCTGCTATTGGTGAGAATTTTCTGTTTGGCAACGCCACAACTATCACAGAGACAGTTGTACTGTAATTTTCTACAACCAATTTTTGAAATGACTGAAATTTAAACTCGATCACTAAGTGCAGCACTGAAAGGATTCTTAATGATAAGACTTGCAAAGTGTTTCACATAAAACAAAGAGGCAGTTTGAGTTTTATGAGGTTGACCTTGAGAGGCTGGTAAGACACTTGGCTGGTACTTTATTAGTTAATTATTACAGGTGTTAAAATACCAGGGCACAGTTGAGCAGAGCAGAGCCACTCAAATATTGGTCTTTGAGCTATAAAAGCCTCTGCAGACTGAGTGTGCCCCAGTTCCCTGCTCTTATCTTATCTGCTGAATGTCATTGCAATAACACAACCTGTTATTTCCCAAACCGTAATGATGCAGGGCATGCCGCCACCGGCGAAGGGGGGAAGGAGCCCTCACAATGTGCTGCTGCAGAATGTCTCAAGCTTACCGAGAGGCCAACGCACTGAGGTCATGCACGCTTTGAGTTTCAGTCATAACGCACTGAACTGATTATGAGCAGGGGACGCTCCTCGAGCTGAAGGGAGGGAAGACGACCCTCTCCTCTTTGATCTCTGCCATTGTTCCATACCTGAAGCATGACATCAAGCCTGACTGCCACAGTAAACCAAAACAGATTTGCTTGAAGAGCTGCAAAAAGGGGGAAGCGCAGAGTCCGGCCGCAGCCTTTGACACTGCAGATACCAATCTGGTCAGTGTTAACTGCTGTGCTCTCTCAGGGTGAGACCGAGGAGCCGGTCCATGTTGGAACTGAGAAACAGCACCTTGCAGATACATTTTTACATTTATCACAATATCAAACATAACTGTTAGTAGGGCTGGCCGATAAAACGGTATCGATAATTATCGCAATATAATATCCTCAACAGCAATATAATAAATGTTTGATAAATCCTCCATATGATTAAACCACTTCATATGCCCAGGCTGGGCAATATAAAGATATTATTTTGTATCGAGATATGAGTCTATATATTGTCTTAGATATAGTTATATAGTTATATACTGTTATGGAATAAATTGTGTTTTTTTTTTCCTGTTTTCAAAGGTTGCAATACAGTAAAGTGAGAAACTTTTTTCAACTTATCAGACATTTCCACTTGTTTTAATATTTGTCTTTACCCACTTAGTCACTATAACTGCGTCACTAGCGGTTATTTATAAAAAAATTGAATTGCGCTGATATTTTTTCAAAGTACTAATAGTCATTCCTACAATACTGTCACCTCAAAGAGGGAATTTGGTTAAAAAAATTGGAATGTTTGATTCTGTCTCCCAGTTCTAGCATTAATGAAGAGCTTGTGAGGAATTTTTAAAATATCGAGAGAAATATTGTGTATCGAGATATAGCCTAAAAATATTGCAATATAATTTTCAGCCCATATTGCCCAGCCCTAGAGGGGGGCTGTAATACACTTTAAATGCCAGTTGCCATCTGCCAATTACCAGAAGAAGACGGAGGAGCAGCCGTAGTAGAGGAAGAAGTTGCGAGTTGAAAGTAACATTTTGATGCAACAACAATGGAAAGTTATTTATAGTACGAGTGTTCTGACAATGGGTAACGCCGCATGTTAAATTCGCAACCTAACATTAGCTTCAGTAGTTAAAAAAAAAGTTTACTCATCTAATGCTTAACGGTATGTTAGGAAGTTGACGTGACCTATTTCATATAATATGACAAAACATGACTGAAGGTAACGTGAATAAATCTTTCCTACATCAACATGTCTGTTTATGATTTCTGCCTTTGTCACATCAGATTGGGTTTCGTCGCTACTTTACGATGTCATCAAAGTTCATCTTTTGTTATTGTTTTGAGAAACGGCAGAAATGAAAACTGTGGGTGTAAAACTTGTACAGAAAGTACTGACCACATTCGAGTTTTTGTTTTTTTCTACTTATTCTGTTTCCATTGTCACATTTGTCACTTTACAAATGTTTAAAACTGTCTGCACAGAGAGTTTGACATGCTGCTGACCAGATTCAATATTTCTTCACCAGTTTATTATTTTTATTCATTCACACTAATTCGATTAGAATTGTTTTGAATCTACCTCAGATCTGTGAAATGTTCTGACAATAAATAACAGTTTCAACCTCAATGAACTCTATGATTTCTTCAACTTTGACTTAAAAAAGAAAGAAATAATGATTTGACGATTTTGGTAGATAAACATCAATATCGACCAATATGAAGATTTTACATTGTGAGAACATTTTTAGCCATTGCGCCGCGCCCTAACTGTTAGGATGAATAAACACTAAGCGCTATAAGCTGATGAGATCGGACATTGCAACCACAATTTACATTCTGTATGATCGCTGACACTATTTATCTGTCATCATTAGTACAGTGAGCATCATTTATTTCCCATTTCAGTGAGGTATTCAACCACAGCCTCTAAACAAATCATCATCCGGCAGACAAGAAATTTAGGAATGAGGTCTTGAACTGCTTCCACGTGAGCGGTAAAAGATTGATACCATGGGATCAACCAGGAATTCACTCACTGAGCCTGCTGTTCCTCTGTATCACTGAATTCTGTCTACGCCAAAGCAATCAGGCTTTCCATTTTACTTTTACTGCATTAAAACATCTTTATTGAATCTCGAGGCTGGCTTCAGCTGAGCCCGTCGGTAATGTGAATGGTAACAAACATTCTTATCTCTGCGCTGCCAACAATAACACAAGATGTCTGTGGTTATAAAAGGCAAGTTTTGAATCCCGTGTCTCCAATAAGACTCATATTCCACCAATCTGATTTAGGATGCATGAATCAAAGGAGGTAAACATGTCAAAAACTACTTCTGTGACAACTGGCAAAGACACTGTGTAATTTCCAAAGTATGTCTTCTCTGCAACACAAGACTGCACAGTTATGGTTTACGTCAAAAAGGCCCATTATTTTGGTAAAAATATTCTGATAGCAACCACTAGTTTGATGTGGAACAAAATTATTTTCCCTGGAATTTTTGCATCAGATACTGAACTGAAACAACCTTTTCAGACAAAATGCACTGTTGATTATTAACTGCTGAAAGGAAGATTATGATTATACATATGCAGGTAATTAATGGTTAACCCTTCTGCAACCTCACATCCAGCTCAATTTAAACACGGACTGTGTTACGATAACGAGAGAATTATTGTTTGGAGTTCGACCTGTTACAAAGTGTAGAAGTCAGGGTATGTACAGACAGGGGAAAGCTAAATTCAAGGACTTTCAAGGACTTTTTCAAGCAATCATTTTGATTTTCAAGGATGAAATTGTTTTCTCAACAACCATCATTTTCAAGATTCGCACAATCATCCAATGTCAGACACACACTGCTACTTTTTTTTACTGCCAAATCACAGCTCAAAACTTGTGCTAGCGGCTGACGCTGCTGCAGTGGAAGTGTTTTGCAGGACAGCAAAACATCCGGACGCCGACTATTTACTGGTATTTACCAAGCCTTTGCCTTTCTGAGCTCAAACCACACATGTGGCGTTAAAATATAATTGCAAGCACAGCCATTCTTGGCTTCAGATAGCTCAAAACAAAAAAGAATGTGTCTTTCTGTTCCTCTTATTATTATTTTCAAGTACTTTTTCCAGCACTGAGTTAAAAAAATGTCTGATTTTCAACATATCTCAGTACTTACATTTCTGAGAGTTGAATTCAAGCACTGCAAGGACCTCAAGCACCTTGAACAAACTTTGTCAGGTTTAATCAGTCTGCACATCTGGAGCAATTTCTCCTCAGCAACATGAAACATCTCGAGAGCACAGGGCTGCTGTATCTGACCCCCCCCCAACTCTTTCTAATGACAGTAGACCATGTAGCTTTCTATGGATCAATTATCTCAGTCTCTTTCAATGACAAAGGGCAGCTCATTGAGGTCAGCCCTGCTTAAGGCCCAGACATACACCAGGAATCCATTGTAAGGAAAAGGCACGTGTGTATAGCACACAAACCTGCACAATAAAACTGCCTTCATTCAGACCCGTCTTTCAAAACCCAGAGATGCAAGACAATTAAGTCCGACCAACGCAGACATGTTGGGGTACTCTCAATGACATTTAGCATCACAAAGACATACAGGCCGAAAACAAAGGGACCTATGGACTTGTGTGAAATGCTTTTTAAAAAAAAAAAGTCCTTTTGACAGTTAGATCCAGCTCAGAGTCTAATGAGCTGCTGTTAACAGAAGAAGACAGTCCGAACATCCGCTCACTATGCAAAGTAAACTAATAAAGGACGTCGGAACAATAAAGAGGACACATACAAATTGGTCACCCTTGTCAGATGAAATTATGCTGTTGCCAAAATTAAACAGCTGAAAGGTCTGAGGTGAGAGAGTCCGTGGAGAAAAAGAGAAAAGCTAATTATTGGGCCCACTGAGATAAATATGCATTAGAAAATGACTTGGGGAAACAAACACACCGACATGACAGCGGCCATGCCTGGATGACCTACTTCTGTAATTTTACACAAGAACGTCATGCTGAAGCCACTGCAAACCTGGCAGCCAAACCGGACTGAATTTAGGGGTTTGAATATATGTGCGCATATTCATTTTAACCACCATATAAATGAAAGGGAAATGAGAGAAGGGAGGGATTTAAAGTATGCAGGGCACAGTGGAATTTCAAACCCCAACCCCCCCTTTCCCCTGCTCCCCTCAAGCCTCCACTGTAAAAGCCCCCCTATGCAAGTTTCCATCACTTGGGTTTAACTCATGATTAGCTAAATTGATTTGCCTTCTCACCTCTGTCTGACTATTAAAATAGCAGTTCCTACTTGTCACCAAGCGGTCTTCATTGCTGCATAACTTCCTGTCCTGCAAACTCCGCCGAAGGCAGATACAGAAGTACAACATGTGCCTATACAGAAAATGTTAAAACCACAAAACCAGAATAACTTTGAGGGGGGAAAAAAATCCATAAGCCATGTTCACAATGGACAGGAATGTTTACTAAATCACTGCAGGCTGCCTGCACTTCACAGCCATAGGAGGCTCTACTAAGGAAGCCAGGAAATAAACACAGGCCTGGCTTCTTTCAGTGGGGAGCACAGCCTGTGTGCTGATTATACCTCTTTATTGTTATGAATTACCTACAAGTATTTCCTAGATGAGGACTATATTTACACACTGGAGTAGTGGAGGGATTTACAGCCTGAAGAATTCCTCCACAAATGTTTTACCGCTACTTTCCCTCAACTTTGAAAATGCACTGCAACCTTTAAAAGGTTCACCGTGTAGGATTTAAAGGGGATGTATTGGCAGAAATGGAATACATGTGTATGATCACCTGAAAATAAGACCGGAAGTGTTTTTGTCACATTAAAATGAGCTGTCAATATCTACAATTGGAAGATAATCATCCTCAAGAGTTCGCCATGTTTCTACAGTAGCCCAGAACAGACAAACTTAACACTGGCTTTAGATAGGGCCATTCTCAAGGGCCACAGTGGTTAGCAGCCCCTCTACAGAAAGCACAACAGCGTCGGAAAAACACTCAGTACATTTACGTGCACGGTCAAGTTGAGCTTCTGTTCTAGCTCAATTAGGCCATTTAACTGGTCTTCTGTCCTTGTCCCAGTATACATGCACCAGGGGAGAATCGCTATATTTACCGAAGTGCGTCTGACTCTGCCACAGTAGGTGGCGATGTGCCTTCTTTCAGCTGGTTGCTATTGGACCATCTTCAGTTAACCTATTATATCACATACCAAACAAGCTAGCAAGCAACAGACGGGTTGTATGTCGAATGGTGAAAACATGGATCTTTTCTGCGCTTCACATTCAATACTCTGTGCTCTACTTGGTACTTTTGTCTTACTTAGTTTTCTTCCCTTCATTTGTTTTTCCCAGCTTCCTTCTACGAATCTATGCAGTTCAACTTCCAGGTCGAAACCGCGTACAGGGACTATGGAGCATGTGCACAGCGCATAGGCCAGTTCAGGTCTAGTTTAAGCACATGAGGGAATAAATCCACCCCCAACTGCTGTTATCTAGGTGTGTTAGTCCGACTTTGAGTTCAGTCAGACTAACATGTTTGGTGTATATTTTAAGTCAAGTTTTAGTTGAACGAACACAATGATTAAACTTTTTCTAACATCAAGTAAAAGTACTGACCTATCTGTAAAATGAAACTGCTTTATTACATTTTTTTTACTGGTTTAGGTCATCAGGTCCATTTCTTTTAAAGAAGAAGAGACCTCAAAAACCTCCTGAACATCTGGATCTTAAGCTCCTTGAGGAAAACGGTGAGCACACATTAGTAGGTGCTTGTCCCACGTACCGTCTATGGCAACTTTAAAACCATCAAAGAAACACTGATCTTTTTACATGAAACTGCCTTTTTTCAATGTTTTTCCTGTTTAAGTCACCGGGTCTGTTTATTTTTAAAAGGAAGAAACCTCTATGAATAACTCGGCTCCCAGTTAAAACCTCCTGAGCCGTAAAAGCTGAGGGATTTCTAACCGGGAGCTCACAGTTGCAACAAAGGAGAAGTTTATACTGCTTGCAATCTGCAACTCTCACTGCTATGCCACTAAATCCTTCATCAGCTGGGACCAAAGAAGGGCCCAGGGGCCAATCATGGCCCTCGATTTTAAATGGCCCTCGGCTTGTCTTTCAAAATATAGGCTGCTAAACGATTAGCACAACATTGGTTGATCAAGTAAGATCACTTTGCATTTATTTTCATTCATCTCACGATAGCAGGACAATCATAGTTTGTAGATGTGCACTAAGAGGAGACTACATAGGTAAAGTGTATCTGTTTTTTATAAACAGATGGTAAACAAGCAAAACACCAGTCAACTGACACCATATATTTCCTGCAGGGTAACAGACATGGCCAAAAAAAGTCAAATCAACAGTGAGGGCTGCAGCTTTCAGGAGGGGCAGAAAGTTGAATATTTCTTCACTTAAAGATTAAACTTTTTTGTGTTTATGTCATTTGTATCTGATTTTCTTATTAATATCCCCCCAGGTGTTTTCACATGATCTAATCTGGGCCCCATTCAAAAAAAAAAAGGTCTGGACAGCCCTGTCCTCCACACTGCTCCTTTAACACATAAAAAAAGTCCCATGTCGGTGATATTAACAGGGTTTCCATACAGACTTTGACAGAAGCACAAAATGTCCCTGTGCAAAAGTGACAGTTTAACTGTTTGTCTTAGGGTCTTTTATACTTTTTCATGTCAATGACTCTTTAACTTTACCACATTTTAGAAGAAAAGCACCAGGAAAACCATTTAAAGTGAGTTATGGCTTCAAATACCTTACTGTGGCCTCTGTATTCAAGACAATAACAACGTTACAGCAAAAACCTGTGAATGAATTTCAATGACCTTTGCAATGTCCCTTAAAAAGTTCTCATTAGGTAGCTTCAGGACCACCAGGGGACCTCTCCGGGACCTACAGGGGGGTCCCCGGCCCCCACTTTGAGAACCACTGCTCCGGACTCATGTATTTTAGGTTAGAAACTGTGTTAAACTCACCGTTGACTCCTTTGTTGGGCACGTCGTTGACGTTAAAGCCTTTGGAGCTGTAAGCCGCGCGGACGTCGTTGCAGTTTTTCAACTTTTGCTCCGCAGCCAGCGACAACACAACCAGCGTGCAAACCACACACAACACCAACAGCGTCTTCATTTTGTGTCAGCACAAAACAGCTACAGTTACCAGCACGGGGGGGGGAAAGTATTTAAAAAATGATTTGATATGTATATATTATCGCTCAGGTTTGTGTAAGTTAGGACAAAGTTTGAGCGACTCCCACGCTGAGTTTCCTCATGGAGACTTCTTCAGCTCAACAGATACTTCATTCACAGCAGCAGCTCTCGGGCCACCTCTGAAACTACTCTCCGGCAGGAAAAAAACACCGAAAATAACCTCAAACTCTGCCCAAACGTCGTCCGCTTACAAGCACGGGTGTGTGTGATAAATGTCGAGTTCCAGACTCGATGGAAAAAGCACGAAAAAGCGACAAAGCAACTGTTTTAAAACATGTAAAAAAAAGTTTTTGACTGCAGGCAAGAATCTCAGAGTCACACTGCTGCTTCGACGAAAGTGTAAACCAGCACGGGAGGAGAGGAGACGGTGGGAAAGTTGCCGGGAAGGTGTTTTTTCTTCTTTCTTCCTTTCTTTTCTTGCTTTCTTTCCAGACTTGGGGAGGCCGTGGTTTCTGTAGGACAGCACTCTGGACTGTGTGTTGGTCGTACTGGGATCCAGATGCGAGCAGAAAACCCTAGTGGACACCCAGGAGTGAGTGCAAGTTCCGGGGACAAAGACCTGGAAAACAGGAACACCAGGGGTGGAGCATGGAGCAGGGACTTGAAACCCAGGATCCCTCTCTCTCTCTGCCTGCAACGTCTAGACGAGTGGAAACCAGTCTTGAAAATCAGGAGTGGAGCTCTGAGGGTGGAGCTACACTGTGGCATAACATGAAGACTTAGTACTGATCCACATGACACAAGGAGAGGAAACAGTAGGTAACCAAAACCTCTCCAAAACCACAAATCTTTTTAATTGCAGACCTTCATTTGACCTGGATTTGAGAGGGCTTTCTTATCTGTTTTCACTGTCACACTGGAGATAACCACAGAGATAAACATCCATTGTACTCAAGGTCTGCCCAAATGTGAAATAACTGACATAATTAGCAAAGAAAAAGTGTTTTCTGTCTTGTGGACTCCTTAGAAATAACCCATGAACCATTAAGGGCCCCAACCCCCATGTTGAAACCCACTTACTTTTGTAAATTTTGTTCATGATGGAAATTTTTTAAATTAAAGTCATTATGGTGCACATGGGCAGATTATAAAACAATGAGGCCTTGGGCACAGATATGCAGAGGGCCCCACCACCTCTCCTGCGTGGAGCAGGACACGCACGATTTGCAATGGTTTGTTTCTCCTTATAGTCATTTTGTGGTTTTGTGTCTTTTTTGTGGTAATGTCTTTCTGTAATCGTGCCTAATTTTGTGACATTCTTGGTCATTTTGTCACTTTGTAGTAATTTTTATCTCCTTGTTGTCATCTTGTGTCTCTTGTTGTCTAGTTGTTAAATGTTTCTTTTCAGCCATTTTGTCTCTCCTTGTCGAAATTTGTGTCTTTGTAGTCAGTTTGCATCTGCGGTTGTTTTTCAAATTTTTGCAGTTATTTTGTGTGTGTTTGTGGTTTTTTAGTGTCTCTTTGTGGTCATTTTTTGTCTGTGGTTCTATTCCAAATAATTTTCAATCAGTTTCCGTCTCTTTGTGGTTGTTTTATGTCACCTTGTGGTTGTTTTGTGTCTCTTTGTAGTCATTTTCTGTCTCTCTGTGGGTGTTTTTGACATTTTTGCAATCAGTTTGAGTCTCTCTGTAGTTGTTTTATGTCTCCTGCTGTCATTTTTTGTTGTCTTGTTTTCCCAACTTTTTTTGTTTGTTATTTTATGCCTCTTTGCAGTTTCTTTGCCTCTCTTGGTCTTTTTGCTTCTCTTTGAGGTCATTTTGAGTCATTTCCTGATCAATACTTGTTCATTTGCGTGTCATGTTACAGGTGAGGGCCGTGGGGAGGGTGACTCTTTGGGCCCCCGTGCAGTAATCCATCCATGGTGGTGCAACATTATATTTTAGACAAACTGCTTTTCAAATGTGTTTTGTTTATTGCATGACAGTGATTTACACACCAAGAAAACACATGACAGCAAAGACACATTTTCTCCAAATGTGTTATTTCTGTTCAGCCTTTATAATCCAATACATCTTAGTTTGTTTAAAACCCTCAGATTAAAACCTGGCTAGTGTTACAGTAACCATGGAGTCCAAATTACAGGCCTGTTCCTTACACAAACACAGGTCAGGCTGTGTGCTGTTAGCAACGGGGCAGTCATGTCTCAAATGTGCAGCTGCCTGTCACAGTGCGGCCAGTGATGTAAACTACAGTAAACAGTCTGCTGGCAGAGCTGTGCAAGTGGACAGAGATAATGAAAATATTATAAGAATCTTAAAATGAATTATTAATCTTGCTGAGCAGAACGATCACAGGGAAATAAAGCACAATACATTTGTTTTATTGAAACATAAACCATGTGAGAATCTTGCTGTTGTGTGCATTTGAAATAATCCAAAAACTCAGAAACGTCTGTTAAATGCATCACAGCTTGTGTGAAAGCACCAGCACATGCTTTACAGATAAACAGTGAGATCAAGCAAAAACTGCAACAAATCCCTTCATTACAAACGTTCAGGCTGAATAATTTCATCCTAAAACTCATATTGTCAAATGTGTATCTGCATGTGTTGAGAAATGTTATTTTTCAATATTTTTAAAATGCCATCTGTTCAGCAGATTCGTAAAATCCCTCTTATCCTCGCCCGTCCTCTCTTTGCTAAGAATATCTACTGTCTCCTTCACTCATATTTCTGTTACATTTTTTTCCACACAGGTTTGCTTTTTCCTATTCTCGGCAACAGTTTGTTAAATTTCTGTGTCTGGCCTTTGCCCTTCATGCAACCCGTTTCTTCTCGTAACAGTGGAAAAAGCAATTAAAGTCTATTTTCCACCGATAAGACAATCAGTTAAATCAATGAAATGCCAGAAGTTAACTGCCGCCCTCTCAAAATCAACATTACAGCTTTCCTCCCTCAAACTTTAAGCGCTCTAAATAAAAAGCCATTTTTTTTCTAATTAAGTCGCAAACATGGGACAAAAAAATTGATTAAGTACACAAATGTTGCACCCATTCTTGTCCCCTAATTTAAAAATAAGACTTTTTACCCCCTGCGTTTAAACATGCCTGGACTTGTGGGGTGCTTCTGTGTGTGTGCGCACACGTCAATTGGTTTGGTGTGTGTGTGTGTGTGTGTGTGTGTGTGTGTGGGGTGGGGGGGGGGCACTCAGCAAAATGACATTCCTCCTTTTGTGTCCACATTCCTCAGGCGGCTCCATTCATTCTGTGTGACTGCGGCTGCTGCAGGGGAAGCCAGCGGTTGCTGAGGAGCAGGAGGAGGATGCTGGATCTGTGTGCATGGGAGAGCGTGGGCCCGGCGCTCCTCTCAATAGCCCAACAAAAGGTAAGAAAATGGTCCAGTGCCATGGTAATTAGACATGAATGAGCTTTGAACGACGTGACATGTCTCAGGCTTTTCTCTCCGGCGCAGGAATTTCAGCATCCAGCTTGGTAAAAATTGGACTGGACTTGGGGAGCCCATACACAAGCACCTGAATTATATTGTTATTTTAATTCATATGCACCGCTTGATGACCCCTCGGGCTCGTGAAGGTACCCAAGCCCAAACATCTTTGTGTGACCATGAAATAGTGCTGAAATACATATTCATAGGGAGTCAATCACTCAGGCAGAAAATGCAACAATTCCTGATAGTCAGCTATTCTCGCTGTTCCTGCTGACTAACATCAAATTGACCTTTCACTCTCATAATGCTCGCAATTCCAACATTGCCCCAATATTACCCTAAGAAAACACGTGAACTCTGCATTTCAATGGGCCTGTTTGCCCTTTCTCCAGCCTCACATTAGCATTCAGAGTACAACACCCCCCCATCCTGGGTGAGCTGCTGCTCTCTCTGCAGCCAGCGTTTGCTCATCTCCTAATGATCAGCCTCTCTTTTCCATCTTAAAAGCTGCAATCCAGTTGAGGGGAGAAAAGCACAGCTGGATAACAATGGCGTTTTTATCTGCATCTGGGGAGCGGAGGGTGCGTGGGTGTGAAAAGTTACAGCAGAGCGCCGGGACACAGAGACAGGATTTTTGAAGTGCGTTTGTAGTGACAGGCGTGTTATGTGTGGAGCTGTGAGTGACTGGCCTTGTTAAGCGAGTAGACAGACTTTGAGGAGGGAGACAAAACACAAACAATTAGGACTAATGAACCTCGTTTCATTGTGGAGCTGTGGGTGAGCGTCTGTTACCTGGTTAAGGTGACTCCAGGGGTGAAACTAATGGGGTTGGTTGTAGAGGAAACCCCGCAGAGAGAGGCCGATCTTATGCCCAGAGTGGTTCATCATCTGCTGGGAGTGAGAAATACAGATCCAGAGAATAACACACATGATTCACATGCTGCTTTGAGGCTTCAGAGAACTACCAGCACGCTCCAGAGGAACATAAATTATATGATTCATGAAGGGCTTTGAAGTGGATCAGAGGGCGAAAAGCACATAAAGTAACATATATACTTGCAACATTGTGTGTCCTATTCATAACCCCTGCAGCATGCCATCCATTTTCTCTCTTATTTTTACTCGCACTTAAAAGAAAATTCCACCCGAAAAATACTTAACCCCTTGAAACCTGAGCAAATTGGCTTGATTTCTTTCGAAAACAAGGCAAGAAGGCAATGAGAAACGGAAGAAGAAAGGACCCAAAAATAAGCAAGAAATTAGTAAAAAGTACAAAAGAAATTACCCAAAAAATTGTAAAAAAAAAAAAAAAAAAAAGAAGAATAAAAACAATCAAACAAGCCAAACAATAGTGTTTAAAAATAGATATAATTCTGTTACAGAATTCTGAATTTAAAGTGTTTCCCAAGCTTTTTTCTTTTTTTCCCTAGACATTTCCCTAGCTTTCTAAAAATAATTTTCTAATTTTACTAATGTCTTGCATTTTGTGAAAAATCTAGTTGCTCATCGCCTTTTTCCCCTATGTTTTTGAACCCTGAGCTTAAGTAATTATCTCAGGGTTCAAAGGTTTAAATACTCGTGAAAGGTGTCTGAAAGCAGCACAAGAAAGGTGATGTTGCTCCAGGGTTCAAAGAGTTAACAGGGGTCTCTCATTGGTCTCCAAACTAAAGAATATTACATCAGTAATAATAAAAAAAGATTTTATGGCAACATAAAAACTGCACACATAAGAGCCTTTAACGGGTATCTTCTGGAGAAGGAACACTTCATCATTTTAACAAAGATAAATATTTTGTTAATGACACATCCCGTGAGGTTCTGAAATGTAGTTGCAATGACTGTTGTTTTATCTCGGTTAAATTTATGGAGTGTTCAACTTTTAATGTTATCGCAGAATTTAGACAGAAAGCCCCAAAGGAAAAAAAAACAGAAACAGGAAAATCTGACCTTTTCCAATTACTGTTACTATGGATTACACAGTATTTAAGAGCAGAGAGTAGTCGGCAAGATAAAGTTTATAATAGTTTTTTGGCTTCTACTTCTACTTCTAACCTACAACGTGCTGCGCTGTAATCCGGTGTCCTGCGGCTGCTGTTGGTGAACACATTGGCATCTGTTGTTTGCACAGTGGATCACTCCCTGACTGACGAAAGCTGTGCAAAGTCTAAGAAGAGTCTTCGATTCAAAGGAACTGACACCAAAATCAGACATTTAGCGGTGACTGAATGTGTTTCTGATATTGATCTCTGCGTCGCTTACCTTCACATGACCTCACATCCTGTGTT